>NC_029776.3:79665955-79682202 GCF_000817695.3 Arachis duranensis
CACACACCAAGTGGGCCCGGAAGTGGATTTTTACGTCATTTACTCATTTTTGTAAATCCTAAGCTACTAGTTCTCTATAAATAGGACCTTTTGCTATTGTATTTTCATCTTGGTAACTATCTTCGAGTAGTCTTATGCTATCTTAGATCATGGGGCTGGCCTCACGGCCATGCCTAGACCTTGTTCTTATGTATTTTCAACGGTGGAGTTTCTACACACCATAGATTAAGGTGTGGGGCTCTGCTGTACCTCGAGTATTAATACAATTACTATTGTTCTTCTATTCAATTCAGCTTATTCTTGTTCCAAGATATTTATTCGCACTCAAGAACTTGATGAATGTGATGATTATGTGACGCTCATCATCATTCTCACTTATGAATGCGTGCCTGACAACCACTTCCGTTCTACATGCAAACAAGGCTTGAATGTGTATCTCTCCTTGTCTGTGGTATTCTGAGTAGGATTCAGGGATTGAATGACTGTGACGAGCTTCAAACTCGTGATTGTGGGGCGTTAGTAACAGACGCAAAAGAATCACTGGATTCTATTCCGACATGATCGAGAACTGACAGATGAATAGCCGTGCTATGACAGAGCGCGTTGAACATTTTCACTGAGAGGACAGGATTGTAGCCATTGACAACGGTGATGCCCAACATACAGCTTGCCATGGAAAGGAGTAAGAAGGATTGGATGAAGACAGTAGGAAAGCAGAGAGACGGAAGGGACAAAGCATCTCCATACGCTTATCTGAAATTCTCACCAATGAATTACTTAAGTATCTCTATCTTTATTTTATATTTTATTCATCTTTTAGTTATCAATCCTCTATAACCATTTGAATCTGCCTGACTGAGATTTACAAGATGACCATAGCTTGCTTCATACCAACAATCTCCGTGGGATCGACCCTTACTCATGTAAGGTTTATTACTTGGACGACCTAGTGCACTTGCTGGTTAGTTGTGCGAAGTTGTGATAAAGAGTTGAGATTGCAGTTGAGCGTACCATGTTGATGGCGCCATTAGTGATCACAATTTCGTGCACCACACTGCCTACAAGGTGACCCTGGAGCTCGGCGTAATCAGCTCGAGCAGACTCTAAATCAGCCCTGAGACGCATCATCTCCCTATACGTCGTGACATAGCTCTGCTTGTGCTTCAACGACGTGTCTTCAGCCAACCTCACAGAAGCCGCCAAGGCAATAGAACTAGCCTTTTCGCCCTCCAACTCCTTCTCCAGCTTGGTCACTTTCACTTCGAGCTCCTCCTTTAAACCCTTCATCCGGTCGAACTCCGACTTAGCCTCCTCCATAAAAGCTTTTGTAGCATGAATGGGAAGATTTTAAGCAGTCCGATATAAAGTCGCACCCAAGTGTGCCATCTTGACGCTGCTCCGAGTAATAAAATCCAAATGGCGAAGAAGAGAAACATTGTCAGTAGGCATAGTACCATAAGGACCAATTTGCTGGTCCACAAACTCGACAGCATCAAAGTCGAGGGCATCAAGGTTAAAAGGCTCGGCTGTTTTTTGCTTTTTCGGAGGAGGAGCGCCAGTAGAAGAAGAGGTAGCAGCAGAAGCCTATGAAGGATCAGCCAAACAAACCTGAAGAGTAGGGATCATCTTCCTCGGTCCAGGAGAGCTCGAAACAGATGGCTTCGACAAAACCTGAGAGGACCCCTCCCCAGCCTCCTTGGCCGGGACGTTCTGAGTCGCAGTAGCATTCCTTGCCTTCTTGAAGGCCTTCATCGAGTCATTATTTTTGGCCATCTCTGAAAAATAAAAAATACAACAGTTTACAAGCCAGAAAAGAAAGCAGAAAACAAAACAAAAACATATCAATTTATAATACCCAGCACAGTGCGGATTAAGGACGGATCCCCCAAAAATTTTTTGGTATCAAGATGGGGAGGCTCCCCCCAAATATCCTCCAAGACAGCCACAAAAGTCTGCTCAACCTCGTCCAACATTTCCCAAGTGTACCTAGATACCACTACGTTCTTCTGCCATTCTAAGGGGAAATAAGGCTCGCCATTCTCATCCAAAAAGAAAGGACGAGCTCCTTCAACAGCTCAGATCTTAAAAAAATAATTCTTAAAATCCCAGAAGGACTCATCATACATGGAAAAAACCTTATGTCCCTGGGCCGACCTAAAAGAAATCCAAAAGCTTTCTTTTTGGTAATCCCAGGCTTGGTCAACACAAACAGATACAGAAAAAGAGTTTGAGAAGGCGTAACACCAAATTCGTGACAAACCAACTGAAAAATCTTAATGAAACCCCAAGAATTCGGATGAAGCTAAAATGGGGTTACATTACAATACCATAATAGGTCGGTCTCAAAAGAAGTAAAGGGAAGGGTGATATTCATCTGGCTAAAGAAGAAATCATATGCATAAAAGAAGGGACGCTCCCCCTGGGTCAGAACAGGAAAGCAGACCCTTTCATCAGAATCAGGTGCTACAAATTCATAGTTGCTTTCTTGATCCCCACTACTACATATTCAATGATGTTTCCTAAGCTCCACACAGAATTCCGAATTAGCAAGAGATACACACAGCAACACAAAGGAGTCCAACTAGTCGGACATCCCCTTAGGAACCTTAGAAGACGCCTCGACAATATTTTTGCGAGAAGACATGGCCAACTAATCCTACAAACAAGAAAAGGAAATGTGTTACTAACCAAAAAATAGCTCGGCCGATATTAAAACAACTTGGAAAATATGATCCAGAGCAATACAAATAGTAAAAGGAAATCCCCAAGACACACACCAAGGTCCAGGGGCATCCTTTGGAGGCAGTAACACATAGCAGAAGACTCAAGAAAACCCACAGAAGCTACCACAACAGAAGAGACATTCTTTTAATCAACACTCTGAAGAGAAAAATGGATTAAGCAGATTAAGCAGCTTCTTAACTACAGTTCCAGTCTACAAAAACTATCAAGCAACAAAACATACCAAGGAAAAATCTTCAAAGACACAACCTTTCCCAGAATCAAACAAGCCATTATCCCAATAAAATCTACAAAATCAGAGGGCAGCAAAGCATGCAAAGGCCTAAAAAACCTCAATCAAGAGAAATACTAGGAGTATGCATAAAGACGAAAATACATCACAGTGACGAAAAAGCCCAAAGGTATAAAAGATTCAAGCTTTCCAACATACAAGCAGAATTAAAGCTTTACCAAAAAATAATAAGAACAACAAAAAGAAGAGCCTACCTGAACAAAGAAGAAAACTTCGAAGAGATTGAAGATAGAGAGACGAAATCGCCTTTTCGAGCAACAAAAAACACCAAATGACGTCGCAGAAAGAAACACGAAAATACAAAGTCCCAAGCAAAAACTAAAAGCGAGAAAGAAAAAGGGGGGAAGTTACAGCAAAAAAATAGAGAAGAGAAACCGTTTTTGTGAGAAGATCAAAATGAAACAAAGAAACGGAACATTAAAAGTATTAATGAGGTTTTTAAACCCTCGCGCATTCCCAAAGCAAGGAGGCGCACCTTTTCAAAAGTAAAATTCAAAAGCAAATGTTCCACATTCAAAGGAGAACCCTAAAAAGAAGAAGTCAACAAAATGCTCGAGTCCGGCTTCACCATAAAAGGATCGAAGTCCTAAAATTGAAGACTCGACCTCAAAACAGAAGACCGAGCTCGAGCAGGGGCACTGTTCATACCCTGGGTCGAGCTATCCGACCCGGGATGTTCTACTGATAAGTCGACCGACCTCTTCAAGTTAGGACAAATCCGACCTCTTCTCAAAGAGCTCGGCCAAATCACCAGGAAAGCCCAAAAAGGGCCCAAATGGAGGACCGCGTCCCAAAACCTAAGGCAGCCCAAGCCTACAGATAGAAAGGCGGTTCCCTTGAAGATAACATGACCTCACTCAAAAGATAAAGATAAGATAAGATAACTAACTTATCTTATCTAAGAAGGTCACTCCGCGCCATTATAAATACACTGGAGCACCCAGGTATAACTCATACTTTGATCCTACTAAAAACCTGCTTAATACCCTTGCTAACTTAAGCATTGGAGTCCCTTGCAGGTACCACCACCCTCCGGTGATGAAGGATCAGCACCTCCACCAAGTCCAACAAGTCGGCACGACAGCTCCAGCCACCACGCACAAGCCGGACACGTAATCTCCAACCAATACAGAAGATCACATCTGAGATCGACTTACAGTTTCAGGTAACCCTCAGAACAGTAATGACAATCAAATGACTAGAAAAGCTCTTGGCAAGGTATGAGAACTGGAAATCCTATCCTAATTATCCTTATCAATTGTGATGAGAATTGTTCATTGCTCCCACTTAGTTAACCCTCAATAAATGAAGGAAAGTCAAGTGGACTAATCAATTTGATTCCTCAAGTCCTAGTCAACTCCTAAGGAAACACTAGCTTTAGTGGAATCCAAATCAATTAGCAACTTTCAATTATCAATCAACAAAGGAGTTTGACAACTCAAGTGTTACCAATTACTCAACCAAGACAAGAACATAAAATCCTACTCTAACATCCTTCTAAGCATTTTGTCCAACACTTGGCAAGTATAAAATAAAAGCATAGAAAAGCAATAATAGAATATTAAACACAATCAAATACGAAATACCTCAAATTTCATTAAATAGAAAATCAAAGCTAACATGAGAGTAGAAGAGAAATTAAATTAAAGGAACATTGAACCTGGAATTGGGAAGAAATAAACCTAAAACTAAGAGAAATCCTAAATCCTAAAACCTAGAGAGAGGAGAGAGCCTCTCTCTCTAGAAACTACATCTAAAACCTAAAATTGTGAATAATGAGAAGTGTCTCTTAATTCCTCCACTCTGCAGCCTCTAATCTGTGTTTTCTGGGCCGAAAATTGGGTCAAAAACAGCCCATAAATTGCCCACAGTGATTTTTGATACGTACAGCACGTAGCTCTGTCACGCGAACGCGTCATCCACGCGTGCGCGTCGCTTGTCTGCTGCACAATCCACGCGTACGCATGCTTCTCACGTGCACGTCACCTAAACGCAAGGCAACTATGGCTAATTATATATCATTGGGAAGCCCCGGATGTTAACTTTCCAACGCAGAACCGCCTCATTTGGACCTCTGTATCTCAAGTTATGATCAATTGAGTGCGAAGAGGTTAGGGCTGATAGCATTGCTATTCCTTCAGCTTCTTGTATTCCTTCCACTTTTGCATGCTTCCTTTTCATCCTCAAAGCCATTCCTACCCTATAAAACCTAAAAACACTTAACACACATATCATGGCATCAAATGATAATAAGAGAGGATTAAAAATTGTGAATTAAAGGCCAAAGAAGCATGTTTTCAATCATAGCACAAAATCAGGAAGGAAAGTGTAAAGCATGCGGATTCTGTGAATAAGTGTGAGATTAGTGGATAAAATCCACTCAATTAAGCACAAGATGTACCACGAAATAGTGGTGCTTCACTAAGCATCGTATCATAAGAAAACAAATAGTTCAAAAAGCTATAAACAAGAGATAGAATTGGATGTCACCATAGTGGGGTGTCTCCCACCAAGCACTTTGGTTTAGAGTCCTAAGTTGGACTTTCATGGCTTTCTTGATCACTTAGAAATTTCCCCAAGGAGGAAAATCTCAAACTCCTTGGCTTGCTTTGGTTGAGCATGATCCTTTGAATTTGACTCCTTGGCACTATCCTCTTTTCCTTGCTCCTTGCCATCTTCAATCACTTTGTCTTCAACTATGTCGCACCCAAAAATAGAGTATGCCTCAAGGATGGATTTTTTGGAGTCCTCCAAAGTGAACTTGATTAACTTGCCATCTGCCTCAAAAGAATAGACTCTCGAGTGTGCGTCTAACTTGAAATGGGCAATCTTCAAGAATGGTCTTCCAAGGAGTATTGATGATGGCTTGGTTGAGTCAATAGGAAGGGTCTCCAAAATGTGAAAATTATCTAGAAAGAGCAATCCTTGAATATTGACTATGACATTCTCTTCAATCTCCACAACTGACACAGTACTCTTGTCGGCTAATACAAACCTCGCCTCGGACCTCTTTAGGGGAGATAAGTTCAGTCTTTCGTAGATGGGGAGTGGCATGATGCTTACACACGCCCCCATATCTCACATTCAGTCCATGACCTTAGTCCCACCAATCAAACAAGTAACCAAACATGGGCCGGGATCATTGCATTTTTAGGAAGTAAAGAGGAGATAGAATCATCTTTCGGCTTTTTGTTGATGTTGCGAAGCTTGTCTTTGTGACTGCAAATATCCTTGGGGAACTTGGCATATTTCGGCACTTGTTGAATGGCTTGAAAGAGAGGGACGGTAACTTTAACTTTCTCAAAAACTTCCACCACAGTGGGGTCAAGATCTTCTTGCTTCTTTGCTTTCTTGGCTAAAGTTGAGAATGGGATGGGCAAAGGCTCTTCAAGCAAGGTCTTTCTCTTTGGCTCCTTGACCTTCGGTGGTTCTTCCTCATTTTTATCAACATTTTCATCTTCACTCCTCATCATCTCTACTTTATCTCCTACCTCCTCATTATTTGTCTCCTCATTCAACCTTGAAGGTATAGCCACATTCTTATCCAACTTAGTACCACTTCTAAGAGTAATGATATTTATGCTTCCTTTAGGATTGGGTTGAGGTTGGGAGGGCAAACTACTTGAGGTTGAAGCTTATTGGGTGATTTATGTAGTTTGAGGAGGGAGAGTCAAACAGGTAAGGGCTTCGACTATTGTAGCCATGTAAGTATCTTGTTTCTTATGGAACTCTTTGTTCTTGCATGAAGGTGTGAATTGTGTCATTCATGTGGGATTGATTGGAGGGAAGGGCTTGGTTAATTTGAGAGGGATTGGATCGACTATTTGGATGTTGATACTTCACTTGAGATGGAGGTTGTGGGGGTTGTTGGTATGGTTATTGGTATTGTGGTTGACCTTGGGGGAATTGGTGGTAGTAGACTTGAGCATTTTGGTTAAGTTGAGCTTGGGGAGCTTGGTTCCACCTTTTGTTTGAGTTATCTCTCCACCCTTGATTTAGATTACCTCCTTGTGGGTAGGATCCTTGGTTGTAATTGGATTTTTGCAGGTAAGGGTTAACAACTGCCAATGTAGTGTCCTCTTGGATTTGAGGGTACTCATCGGTGTAATAAGAAGTACAAGTACAAACACCACATATCCTTGATGGTCCTTCGGTCCTAGGAGGTTGAGGTGGAGTATTTATCAAAGTTTGAGGGATTTGTTGCCCTTGGGTGATTTGCCGCAACAAAATCGTAATCTCACCAAGGGTCTTAGTCAAAATAGCATCTCCGGAAGGAGAAACCCCGCTCACAGCTTTTGGTGGCGAACTCCTTGCTCTAGAGTGTTGAGTTAAATCTGATAGGTCTGATATAACTTCCCATGCTTCTACTGTGGTCTTAGTTTTGGTCAACGATCCTCCATTTGCAACATCCAGGAGAAGCTTGTCTTGGTGGTGCATTCCTTGACAGAAATAACTGATCAGAACCAACTCATCAATCCGGTGGTGAGGGCAAGTCTCCAGCAACTTCTTAAATCTCTCCCAATATCCATACAAAGTCTCCCCATCTCGCTGCACAATGCAAGATATCTCTCTTCGCAGCTTGTCTTTTTTCTGAGGAGGGTCGAACTTTTCCAAGAATTCTTTCCGCAACAAGTCCCAATTGGATCTAACTTTCCCTGGCTGAGTATAAAACCACTCCTTTGATTTTCCCTCCAAAAAGAAAGGGAAAGCGAAGACCAATACCGCGGCTTCATCTGCTCCATGTCTTCTCGCAGTTGCACATGCAACTTGAAAATCCTTAAGGTGCTTCAGAGGATCTTCCCCAGGCATCCCACTGTACTTGGGGAGCAAGTTGATTGTGCCAGACTTAAGCTCAAAATTCGGATCCAAGGCCAGATATAGAATATGAAGTGGTTGCAAGGCAAGATCAGGAGCTCCATCTTCCTTCAACGTGATCCTTCGCGGTGGATCCGCCATGTCGATGTCACCTGAGTCACTCAAAGATAATTCAGTACTCCCCATAGATAAATAGAGAGTCTCCTCGTTGATTGGAGAATGATGGTCACGGATTGGTGGTGATAGTGAATGGGAGTGATCCTCAAGAGAGCCCGATTCACTATGCACGAAAGCTAGCCGGCGCCGAGCTTGCCTTATACAAGTTAAAGCTCTTTCAATTTTTGGATCAAAAGTGGCCAAGCTCGGGTCTGGAAGCGACCGTGTCATTCAACTGAGGAGGCCATGAAAGCATGTAATTATGAAAAGCAAACAAAAGTAGGCAAGTAACCAAGAACTAACTTAATAATCTGCAACTACTAAGACTAACTAAAAAGAAAAGTAGTATCTACAATTAATGCCAAGTAGAAAACCAAAAATCAAATATTCACAATATTCACATATTTACACAACCAAAATCATAGCACTCATTGCACTTAAAGTGAAATTCCCCGGCAACGGCGCCAAAATTTGGTAGGCGCCCGAATCGCATAGGTTTGGATTTTCATACTAAAAGTAGAATTAACATTGCAAGCATAGACCAAACCCAACAATTGGCCACCGATCAAATTTGAATTTCACAAGATGTGACACAACTCAAAACCAATTTAAAACTGAGAGTAATTGACTCCCAGGTCATCTCCCAAGGAATCACTTAAGGGCAATGAGTGTGCAGATTCCGGTTGTAGTGATCAAGGGGTTGTGAATGAAGAAATAAACATATAAATTATTAAAAGAAAATGCAAAATTATAATGATTGAACTAATAAAGAAATTAAAGAACCGACTATGTAATATGAACAAGTAAAGTATAAAAGAGATTAACATAGCAATGTATAAAAGATTGAAAGCTTAAAAAGGGGTCATGGCTTGGAGTGAGCTAAGGGTCCTTTCTTTGTTGGAACCACAACTATGACAATTATGATGGATTAGTCTCACTTGATCAACCCTCAAATCGGAAGGTAAGTTAAATGAGCATAAGTGTTCTTAACCCATAAATCCTAAATTGCTTCTTAATGGCCTTAGCAACAACTTAGCGTTAGTGGGAATAAGAACAATTAACAATCCAAGAATTGACACTAAATGTTGGACATTCTAACTCTAGGAACCCAATTGCTCACTTTACCCAAGCCAAGAGACAAAAATTTAGCCTAAAACCATGTTTGACATTTTGTCAAACACTTGGTGGGCAAAAAGCTTAAACATGAGAAAAATAAGAAAAGGCTTGAAACTAAAAGTAACACTTGATCTCAATCAACAAGAATGACAATAGAAAGAATAGAACAACCATAAAACATCAAATTCATCAACAATAAATTGAAATTACAAAAGAGAAGTAAAATTGAACTATAACTTGAAATAGAAGAAAGAGTAATGACAATGTAACTATAAAGAGTAATAACAAGAGAATAGTTACAATTAGATTAGCAAAATCCAAGATCAAAAATGGAAATTACACTTTGAAAGAAAAACCCTAAGATAAACCCTAATAGAGAAGATGAAAAACTTAGAGAAAACTAAAACTAAAAATCTTTACTACTACTCCTAAAAACTACACTAATGATATGCTATGTTATGCCCTTCATTCCCCCTCCAATATGAGCTAAGAGACATCAGAAATGGGCCTCCAAAGCCCTCAAATCGTGAGTCACATGCTTCTTTAATGAAGTCATGCGCGGACACCTGTGCGGACACACATGCACTTTGCGAAAAATCCCATCCTGTGCGTACGCACAAGACGCTGTGCGCACGCACACATCTCTGAACTCATCTCCTTTGATTCTTCATGTTTCCTCCACTTTGCATGCTCTCCTCCCATTTTTTCCAACCCATTCCCACCTTATATACCTGAAATTACTCACAAATACATCAAGGTATCGAATGGAAGGCAAATGGAATAAAATAGATCAAATTAAGCACAAAAGAGCATATTTTCATTATCAAGTACAATTTGGGAGGAAAGTTCAAAAGCATGCTATTTAAGGAAATAATTGCAAGTTTATGTGATAGAATCTGTTAAATTCTAATAAAAAATTATCATCAAATATGGATTCATCACTCACCTAATCCGACTTTTTTGATACTACCAAATGCCAAAAAACTCATAAGTATGAGACACATAAAAAAAAAGAGTACAAGGAGTAGAAGTGAGGTGAGGAACTTCAGATGAGTCTCCTTTCATATTTGTAGACAAGGCTCCTACACAAAACGCAACCTACATTATGAAACTTCCAAAAAAATTTTGTGGACACCTTAAAAACGCAATCTGTGTTTTGGAGTTTAAAAAAAATTAAACATTGTGCATCCCTAAACATAGGCTACGTTTGGACCTAAAGGAAATAACAAAAAACATTTAAAAATTCTAAAAAGCATAAAATACTAGCTGCGTTTGGTTATTTCTGATAAATAAAAAATAAATAAAAAATAATAGAAAATGGTAAAATGCAGGTTGCGATTTGAGTTGATACCATAGTAGCGAAATTTTTTTGCACACCTCCATTTCATTACACTACACCATACTTTTTCCATATAGAAAAAATGAGCCTATAATATGAGTAGGGCGCTGCAGCCTGAAAGAATAAGAATAATAATAATAATAATAATAATAATAATAATAATAATAATAATAATAAGTTGAAGGCGCTGGGGCGTCAATGTGCCACGCTTTGTATATAATAAAAAGTGAAATGGGTTTTCGAAAAATAATAAGAGAAGAATATAATTTATTAAAGTTATAAAGTTAAAATGTAACAAATTTAAATACAAAATAGTTAGTGTAATATTTAGTAATTAAAAGATGTAAAAAGAATTTAAGTAAAAGATGAGTTCAATGTCATAAAATTTAATAATATAATGGTAATTATAATAAAAGACGTAGAAAGATAATTTAGTAACCTAAACTCTAGGGACTTCTTCATAAAATATTTAAGGAAAGGCTCCATAAGAGGTTTATAATTGGTTATAGTACTAAAGAAAGATTGAGAATATCAAGGGAAGACCTTAATACAAAAGAAAAGAGAAATAAGATTACCAGAAGCGTGACCTAAGTGAGACAAGTAAAAGAGACTAAGATAAGATTACCAGAAATAGGACAGACATGCATCATACTTGTTTGTCGCATATATTGCCTAATGTGTATTCTATACGTGTGTGTGCCTTTCTTGTTATATTCTATATTCTCTGTTTATTTACTATTTTTATGTATTTTCTGTTTATATGCTATTTCCTGAATTTGATGTTCAAGTATGCTTATTTGGTAATAATAAAGAATTAATAAAGTTAACTAAGAACCCCCAACTTACTAAGAACTCCCAAATTCTTACTATTTTCCTTCCCCTTTGAGATGGAGCTCCAATGGCCCAATAATGACAAATGATCGTGTAGAGGAGTGATAAATGATATCTGGCATTTTAACGACGTTTAGCTTGGCCTAAGTTTTGAAGACCTTGAGTCTTATTCCATTGCCTTTGTAGTTAAGACGGACTAGGGGATGTCATGTGTGTGTGTGTGTGTGTAAATAGTTAATAGCTACCTACTCCTAGTGATGTTAATCAACGTTTGATGTATGTACATGAAAGTTCTGATTCTGTTTTATCTGTTATTATCTGTGATTTAATCTTTGAATGTTTCTGCTTATCAAACCAAACATTTTCAAGAAAAATTTTTCCGGCAAAATAACTATGCTTTAACAATAAAACATTCTCATATAATAAATATTGCGTCGTTACACCACCAATGCTCAGCTTCTCCCTCTAGCATATAGGTTGCAAACTTTACATGTTATTCTTCTGGTTGCAATGACTTCTCAATACTTCTGAACCATTTATTAGCTTCCATCACAACAAGCGTTCTCTTAAACCCAGGCTGAATCACTTTCAGAAAAGCTTCCAGAGTCATACGTTTGTCATGATTCTCAACATCCTCATTACCATTGCAATCTTCGTTACGTTCATCGCAACACTCTTTGTTATGTTCGTCGTTTAGTAGTAGCAGTTGCCGTTTCTTTCCTTAAAAGTACAATTTCTCGAGTAGTAGCAATTACCATTTCACGCACAACATTAGCCGTTGTGTTTACCGTAGCTATAAAAGCATCCATGTCTCTCATTGGGATATCCCCCAAATTCTCACGTAGCATACCATATCCACTACAAGATTAATATTTAATTGAGAGAGTATTTTAGTGGAAGTTTCTCAAAACCTCCACAATACATTTTATTTATGGCAATTTAAAAAACCTCCACTAATAATTATTCATTATTAAAATTTAAAATTCTCTCTCAAAACCTAATTTCCTCTTTTCGTAGAAATGAGACTAAGGCTGAGAAGAGAACCACGATGAAACCCTAAATTCTGTACCGCCATTTTCGTCACTTTTTCCGCCACTTCTATTACCGTTTCCATCGCCGTCGCCGTTACCACTGCCGTGTCCATTGCAGTAGAAAGCTTCTAGATCGACCCACCTCTTCTATCAGCATTTTTAGATCTGTTCTCTCTATACTGTCGGTGTTGCCATTGCAATTTCTGCCGCCGTTGCCACCACAGTTTCTACCGTTGATGCCACCATGGTTGCCACGGTACAACGCCGTTTTCTCTCACTCTAATTTCTCATTTGAACTGCTGCTGGTCCTTCTTTTTCTACTTCTTTCCTATTAATTTGCTGATATTTCCTTTTTGTTAACAATAAATTTCTTCTCTATCTCACCTCTTTAGTTCTATTGCTGCTGTCTCATTGGTATCTTTTCTTGTTATGCTCTTTTGTTTTGTATTTTTTTATTGTTAGATTTTAACCAAAAAGAAACATTGAACATAAATGTGAAAATTATTATAATCTCTTAAAATATTTTAATTATCGATTATATAAGTAATATATGCTTAGGAAGATATTTTTCAGACTTATTGTTTTCTCTCTCATTGATTTATTATGCTTCATTGCTTATTGTGTTCAAAAAATTTGTGATGCTTACTGCTTGCTAGTGCTCAGTCAAATTTAACTATTTATGTAGTTTATGTCTTGACTTGATTATGGTTTTAGTTTGATTGTACTTTATTGTGGTTTTTGTTACCAATTTTGTTTTTTATTGTTCTTGACTATCTATTAGTTCTATTGTATCACAAATTAATTGTCATTGTGTTTTAATTTTAGATTTATATATTATTAGTGATTATTATGCTTTAATTCTAGACTTGGCATCTACTTGCTATATGTTTTCTAAGTGAATTCGTATATGCACGCAGTTTATCCTGAAGGTTAGAATCCTAGGTGGTCTATTTCAAGGTCAGACTGATTCTAGTTATGAAGTTCTGATATGTGATTTGTTTTTTAATATATGGTTTAACTTTTGGATTGACTAAATTTATAATTGAAATTTTGATGAGAAATATGTATACTTTTAGACTTATTAAAGAGTTTTGAGGTGGTTCCTTTGGTTCATTCTAATTAGTATAATCTTTTTTGCATTGTACATGGTTTCTAAAGAAGAGAATTGGCTAAAGAGGTAAGCTATATCTCTGAACTTATGATTTTATGCAGTTCATTCACTTATTTGGCAGATGAACTTAAATTTGATTTGATTCTTTTTGCAACAAAATATAGGATAAGAGACACAAGCCAATGAAACTGGAGAAGCTACTACACCAATTATAGTAAGGTAGCTAGAAGATATTTTTAGGTTGAATGAGAGATTTGCCAAAATGAAATAGTACTTATTTCCATCATTTTTCAAAGACTTTACTTGCCAACATCTGCTTTGGTTTAAGTAAAATATTAGCATATCAGTTGGAATTTTTAGTTTGAGGGATCAAGTTGATAAAGTTAATATCTTAGCAACTATACAAGCATGCATATATTTATCTTTTAAGGGACTAAAATTACATTTCGATCTAATTTCTGAAAGGACGTAAGATGTCATGCCTCTATTTACATATCCTCTTTGCACATGATTTGTTTCTCTAAACTTGATTTATGTCTTTTTTGTTGCTTACAGGCACTGACCTTGGACATCCATCTCCATTTTAGGAGGGTCTATTCTTGGAGAAAAGTTTCTAGATCCCCTTGCAGGACTGCTTGTGTCAGGCATGATTTTAAAAGCTAGGGCTGAAAGTGGTTAACAAAGGTAAGGTTCATAATTATCTATTCCACCTCAGTTTATCATTGCTTACTATGTGACGGTGAAGGGATGATGACAAGTCATCTTATGCTAGTTTTACTAGGATTTTTCTTTGCTTTTATTAGGTTTATGACACTTTCTTGCAAGATAAGTAAGTAATTGGAGTGGAATTGTATGTGTATCATGGCTCAATCAAACAGGGTTAATTTTATACAAAATCATGAGGTTTATGCACAATTTAGTTGATTTTTATGAACCTTATGATTTTGGTGAGACTTTGACTGCTTGTTTGATTAATGGCAGGTAGAAAGATGAAGAAAGAGAAGCAAAAAAATATATGGTGCAGGCAAACACTGCGTTCAATTGATGAACGCTACGTTCATAGGAGACGCGCACGCGTACAAGACGCTTCCGCGCGGAACAACAATGTTGACCATCCACGCAGATGCGTACATCGCGTGCACGCGTGAATGGAAGATCAACATTCACAAGTCAAGAACGCAATGTTCACTCTAAATGAACGCCTGCGATACTTTCAAGTTTGAATTCGAAGATGGGCATCGACGCGCACGCGTTGATATGACAAGAGTGGTGATGGCTGATGGGAAGCAGAAGCTGGTGAATTAAAAATTATTAAAATGATTATGTTGTAAGTATAGTTCTTAATTCACCAAAAATCTGCCTATCAATTTAGAAATATGTCACAGAGAGTTTAAATTAAAATTACTGGCAGTTTTAAGTCCCAGGTCTTCTCCCAACGAGTTGCAGAGAAGTGTGCTATCTTATTAATCAGATGTTCAAGAAGTTGAGTTGAGTAAATTGGGATTTAAATTGAGGGAAATTAAATAATATGAATAAAAGCCTTGACTGGGAATTGATTGGTTGGGATCTCTATCATTGATGGAGTGATTTTTAAGATTAATTTATAATTAATGGTTGCTCTATTTAGTTATCCTTTACTAGGTAACGGAAAATAAAACAAGTTGAATTACTGGATCTGTTCACAAGTTACAACCGACTTAGTTCAAAGGGATTGGCGTCGGTGACTGGATGGTAATTCAACAGTTATCCCAATTACAAATTTTCCTTCAATCCTTCCAACTCAAGAGTTCTGTTTTAATCAATTCCCCATCAAGTAATGAAACTACTCACGCATTGTAAATAATAAATCCATAAAACATGAAAGGGAATAAAAAAAGGCATAGTTATTGAAATTGAAATTGAATGAAAAAGAAATAATCCTTGCATTAAATAATCATAAAAGTATCTGAATGACAAAATTGAACAAAAACAAGGAACATGGAAGAATAGAACCAAGTTAAGAAGACAAACTAGAGTGATGAAGTCTTAATGAGCAAATAACTCTTCTCAATGTTCCAATGCTAAGATCAATTAAAGATTAAAATTAAAAACTAGAGAGAAAAACTTAAGAGAGAAAACTAGATCTCCAAAAAACTACTGAATGAATGTGTGTTGTTTCTGCATATTCTCTGACTCTAGTCTGCTGTTCCGGACCGAAAACTGGGCAGAAATAAGGTCCAAAATCGCCCCCCAGCGAATTCTGCAGATTATGCAGATCGCACATGTCACGCGATCGTGTCATCCATGCGGACGCGTCGCTTGCGCTTTTTCCTCGCCACGCGTTCGCGTCGTCCACGCTATCGCATCACTTGCGCTTTCCAATCCGCGCGGCCGCGTCACTGCAATTTGCGCTCCTTCGCACGGTCACGTGAGCCATGCGACCGCGTCACTTCTCGCTGGTTATCTCCTCAAATTCTTGTGTTCCTTCCATTTTTGCTAGCTTCCTTTCCAATCTCCAACTCATTCATGCCCTATAAAGCCTGAAACACTTGACACAAGGATCACAACATCGAATGGAATAATGGAGAATTAAAATTAAATAATTAAGGTCTCTAGGGAGCAATTTTCAAACATGTACTAAATTTAGGAAGGAAATCTAAATGCATGCTAAATTAATGAATAAGTGGGTAAGGATCGTGACAAAATCACACAATTAAACACAATATAAATCATAAAATAGTGGTTTATCAACATCCCCACACTTAATCATTAGCATGTCCTCATGCTAAATTGAAGGAGACAAGGAAATAAGTATGAACATGTAGAAACTCATGA
>NC_029776.3:79682568-79693909 GCF_000817695.3 Arachis duranensis
GGAAAGGAGTAAGAAGGATTGGATGAAGACAGTAGGAAAGCAGAGAGACGGAAGGGACAAAGCATCTCCATTCGCTTATCTGAAGTTCTCACCAATGAATTACATAAGTATCTCTATCTTTACTTTATGCTTTATTCATATATCATCCACCACTACAAGAAAAACACCCATTCAGGTACACTTGAAAAGTGTAGCCCAAAGTAAAAAAAAATGATGCCTTAGGCTACGGCTACGCTTTCTGGGCTACACCTTTTGGGGTGATTCCTATTCGGCCGTTGCCTATTCTCAAAGGCTACGCTTTTCTGCACCAAGGGCTACGCTTTTGGCATTTGGGAATAGGCTACGCTTTTCAAGTGATGTTGTTCAGGACCAAAGGCTACGGTTTTTAGCTTTCATTCTTCCAGAATAGGCTACGCTTTTCAGCGCTACTGCATCACTTATAAAGCGTAGCCCCATTGTATACCATAGCTACTTTTTATAAGCGTAGCCTTAGGTCCCTATTTTTTTTGGGTATACTATAGCTACTATATATAAGTGTAGCCTTAGGTCTCTTTTTTTGTATATATATTAATACAACATAATGTATAATAATTCTGCATTTTTATTTAACTGAGTTGAATATTATAAAATAAAAATAAATATATAATTATACTAAATAATTTCTTTAAATAATAAATAATCTTTCAACAAAATATATTTCATTATTAAATTCATTAAAATATACTATCACTAAAATTAATTACTACAGCATGAAATATTTCATTAAATTCACAAATTCACGAAATGAAATCTTTATAGCCTCTTTTACTAATCAATAATCATTGTACACGTTTACTTTGTAATGCAAATAAAATGAGATCATACTATGAGAAAAGAAAAAACAATCTTATAACACTTAAACTCTATGAACATTCCATATAAAAAAAAATTGATACACATTACATAAGAAACTTGGTCCTTACACTAATCCTTGATAAATGTATTTATCAACATGTTTTGGTTCATTCCTCATTCAATATCACATACAAATCTATTCTTCTTGCTGCATCACTTCTTCTGCCTTCTCTCTAGTCTCTCCATATCTAATTTAACACAACCAAAGATATTTGTTACTCTACCTTTCTACTTATAACTAATTTTTTCAAATTGAAACTAACCTGTTTAAGAGGCACTTGTGACAAAATTTGATGACACAAGACTTCCTATTTTTTACATTCTTACACATAGTAGCAAAGTGTCTCATCTTTTTTCAGCACTATAAACATTACAAAATTAAGATTAGAAACCAAAAAAATAACAAACAATTCTTTTTCTTACCATAGTGAACATGCAGAAATTTGTCATCAAAACCAAGGATCTACAAAACCTGTTCTCCACTGTCCAGGATCTACAAAACCAAGGTTACAAAAATTTTAATGGAAGTCACCATTTTTAGGTTTTGGAGACTTCAATATTTGGCACAAGTTGAATGTGTAATGATGTTAATAAAGTTTAATTATTTGAGATTCAGTATATGGTAAATTAATGAAGCACTTGAATAGAGTCCAAACCAGTTGTTCTCCTTCTTTTGCAGTATTTTCTGTGATGCAGTTGTGAAGAGGCTCCACATGTTGGCTATCGTCGAGTTGAACACCAATAAAATACTGTACTTCTCTCTGTTGAACCGAGTAAAAAAAAGTGCTTATCCATCCAAAACAAAATTTGTGTGGCAAAATATTAAAAGAGCTAACTTCTTCACTTGATTATGATAAGTTATACCTTCTGGTCACGCATAGGTTGCATATGGAACAAGTTCCAGAATTTTTTACCTGATGAGTTGAGCAGAAAAAGCTTCAATAGCAATAATAGAAATAATAACTGCAGAGATCATTAACCTGACAAAACTGTTTGTACAAAATTAGTCTATCCAATTCAGTAGCCAATATTATAACTATAGAAATAGAGATCATTAACCTGATCAGTACTTTCTTTTACCCAGTTTCAGTTACAATCTCTCTAGTGCATAGCAATACAAGGAGTAAGAAAAAGATGGTCATACCGTCATACCATATTTCGCAATATCTACTCATGCATCCACTCCCAAAAGCTACTAAATAAAAAGACAGTGAAACTATATATATAATGGTAAGTTCTGGTAAAAGTATAAAATCTCTCTTCAAACATAGTTCTTGAATCTTGACTCTCATTTTTGTAGTTCAAGCTACAAGGGCTAACCTCAGTATACAGTTTCTATAGAATGACAAGGGCATTTTGATGATAGGCTCTCTCAGCATCAACCTATCAAATGGGAGAACAAATGAGAAAGGAAACACAAGGCTCTCTCAATTTTCAACACATAGGCCATAATGGTTAAGCAGCAGAATTAGCTAGAATAAACTTAACGGAAACACTATTAACACAATGGCGTTCATCAGTGGGTGTCTTGAACCCCTCTTCTTTGAAAACATAACCCAAATGGCCACCACATGCTGCACAAGTTATCCCAGTCCTCCTCCCATATGGGTCTGGCTGAAAGTGGTTTATTCAATCAATGTTAGCAAAGGAAAAAAAAGAGAGATGAATATCCAAATATTGAATAAGAAAAAGAACTCACTGAGCGATTGATGGCACCAAGTAAACCCTCAAAGAAAGCAGGCCAACCATAACCAGAGTCAAATTTAGTGGAAGACTTGTAAAGAGGAGTTGCACACCCAGCACAGTTGTAAACTCCTTCTTCATAGAACTTGTTATATTCCAGTACCCTTCAATCTGCATAAGTTCCCATTGCAGTCAATCTCAACTCAACTCAAATTTGTCGCATATCATAGAAAATTTAGTGAATGCATAGAACTCTAACAGGACCTAGAAAATCCAAACCATCTAAAAGATGCCAATTAAATATATAAATAAGTTGAAATGCTGCTTTACCGTCACAAGCACTTGATGGATCTCTGTCTAAATCAGCAAGCTTCTGAAAGAAGAAGCTATTGAAAAAGTATATTATTGAAGTTGCAAAAATTACAACACTGGCATACATATTGCTCACTCTTACAAAGATTTTCCCTCCTTCCTTTCCTAGGTAATTGATGAGATACGGAGATAACACATATGCATGTACAAATGACAAAGAAAGGGGGAGAAAACCAATTTCTGAATAATACAAGTAGTACATACTCATTAAAATTATAGCAACATTCTAACTTCTATTATCATGCTTAATATAAAAGTCAATGATAGTATCATTAATGAATGTCTCTAGCTGTAAAAGCTTGACATCTCTCTTACTAATAGAAACAGCATTAGGTTCCCCCTTTTGAAAAATAACTTCATCAAAAGCCTTTTCAAAATTGCAGTACGTGATATCACAGTAAAAGTCAAGTCATTCCTCTTAAAAATCATCATCTTGCACTGATAACAATAACCATTGCCAAAAAAAGCAAACAAAAATAAATTTAAGTCAAGATTTTAAATCCCAGACCAAGCTTCATGCAGTGATCTGCTAAATCAAGCTTAGAATTCAACCTAAAAGTGTTTAACAATTAATTCATGCTCCATAATGTGCACTAAGAGAAAAATATCATCGAAGCAAGCAATTCTATCAACACAAGCAACATTAATATCCAATTCCAGTGCAATCTCTATTGGATTTATTTTCTGAATTGAAGTCATGTGAGCATATATAGAATTAAAGTGATTGATCATCACCAAAAACAAATCCCATAAGGTCACTATATACCTTCAAAACCTAATTTGCAGTGCCTAAACTTTTGTTCTGGACTTAAAGAACAAGGAGGAAGAAAGTATTGTCTCCACTGCACTTTTTAACCTACCCTGATGTCAATCTTTACCGCGACTGAGATTTTAAAACTTGAAAAATATAAGACTATTGGCACTAAAAATAAATCAAAGCTCATAAAAAATACCAAAAAGAAAACATAAACACAAGAATCAAAAGAAGACATTAGAAACAAAATATAACCTGCATTACTTTTTACATCTTTGATCCAGGGATATTCTTATCAAACAAATAAGTAACAAAACAAAACATTAGAAATCAATTTTCTCAAAATGGTTTCACACAAGAGTATAGTTAATACATAAACCACCGCATTACAAGTAATGTTTCACTATTCAACATATAATCAGGCAAAAAATAAGGGAAGAGGAAAAATAGAAGCTTACCAGAGACGAATGGAGCCAGAGCAGAAAGCGGCAAGTAAGGTTGCGCTGGCAGAGATGATGAAGTAATAGAATAATAGAATATAGCAAGAGCAGCACCTTGTAATGACCAAATGCCACTTCTTAGAATAATCCATTATCAATGAAACAGAGTTCCAATAAAAGTCCATCGAATTCAACCACCATAACATAGAACAAACTAATTTCTCATTTGAAACACCACCAGATAAAAAGAATGGAAAAATTAAAATCAAATAAAATAAACTACTCCATAAATCAATTAGTTTTTCCCTTGATAATGAAGAATAATTGGGAAACATCATAACCAAAAACAAATTAAAAATACAACATGATGCTTCTTAATTAAAAAACAAATAATCACAGAACCTCCCCTAATCAGAACAAATTCAAGACAACAACAACAGGGATCAGTAACAAATTCAACTCAGCTTAATTATCCAGCAACAAATTCTACTTCCAGCAACAACCACATTTATGATATGTTCAGCATCAAATT
Source organism: Arachis duranensis (assembly GCF_000817695.3). Lineage (NCBI taxonomy): Eukaryota > Viridiplantae > Streptophyta > Magnoliopsida > Fabales > Fabaceae > Arachis > Arachis duranensis. The sequence continues at coordinate 79,687,244 of NC_029776.3, forward strand.
CAACTTACAGCTGACAACAAATTCTACTTCTAGAATTCTAGCAACAAATTCAGCTATGATAACTATGATAACTTTCAGGCAGCAACAAAAACTTAAACTATGATAACTTTCAGGCAGCAACAAAAAACCTTCAATTCTCCAAATATGATTTACAGCAGATTAACATTAGCTAAATCATAATTTCAGCAACAAACTCAACTTTGAGCAATAAATTCAAGATGTACTAATAATTTACAGCAATAAAATTAAAAGAGAAATAACAGGGCTGAAGATGAAACTCACATAGGCAGAGCGACGAAGCAAGCGTTGATGGAAGACCCGAGCCAAAGCTGAAACCCTAAACCCAGACTCAGGGCCGAGGAAGCGTTAATGGCCGAAGCAGGAAGGCGAGCTTACGAACTATGATAGAGCGCGACAGAGCTTGAGCGGTGATGACCTTGAAGCGGCGACGCGAGCTCGAGGCGGCGACGAGCTTGAGGCGGCGACGTGAGCTTGAGGCGGTGACGAGCTTAAGGCGGCGACAGAGCTTGAGGCCGTGACAAGCTTGAGGGGGCGAACAGAGCTTGAGGCGGCGACGAGCTTGAGGGGGCGACCTAAGCTTGAGCGGCGACGAGCTTGAGGGAGCGACCAAAGCTTGAGGAGCCGGCGACGGGCTTGAGGGATAGAGTGGCGAGAGAAGAGAGAGGTGAGATGGGTTCTGATTCAAGGTTAGGGCACCACGCAAAAAGGGTAAGTGAGGGAGAGAGTATAGTATGTGATTTGATGAAAAGGAAACAAAAAATTACTAAGTGTTTGTGAGTTGTGTTAAATTTTTTTGCACTAGATACATTAGGCATCACTTTTAAAATGCATCCAAAACTTAATAAATAGGCTACCGTCTAAAAGCGTCTCTTTTGATACGAAAAGTGAACCTATAGATATCAACCTACGGCTACGCTTTATAAGTGATTTCTATAATACCTAAGGCTACACTTTTTAAATGATGCCACAATTGTGTATCCTTTTCTCTTATAAAAAGGCAACACGGAGAAAAGCGTAGCCTATTCATAGAATAGACTACGCTTTTCAAATGTAGCTTAAAAAAAGTGTGGCTGAATGGGTATTTTTCTTGTAGTGATTTTTTTTTTCAATTCTTATAGTTTCACATGAGTAGGTATCCAAATTCCCTTTAAATTTTCATGACACATTCCCTTAACAACTTTTGTTCCCACAATTTCCCATACTTAACTAGCACACACAATTCTATCTTAAGCTAACCAAAGATTCAATTTGGGATATGCAATTGTTTTTCAGCTTAAGGTTAGTAATGTGGTAAAATATAGAACAAATGGGGTTTTTAAAGGCTCAAAGTGGTTAACAAGGGTAATTGAAAAGGGTAGGCTTGATTTGGATAAGTGAGTTTAAACAAATAATGGCCTCAATCATGTGCAAGCATGTAAATATAATAAATATTGGACATATAAGATAAAACAAAATATAGATTACAATCATAGAGAAGTAAACACACAAGAATAAAATAATTATGGTTAAATAATGTAACCATACATAAAGGCTCAAATCTTTCATAAGTTGTGTGTTCTTTAGCTCAAACATCATGTTCCAAATACAACTCAAGCAGATTTATCATAAAAATTTTCTGAAAAATTAGTGAAATTTTATTCCAAAGATAGATTTTTAAAAGAAACTTATTGTCTTTTCAATCAAGTAAAACATGCATGCAACTATTCTAACCTCTGCAATTTATTCTATTCTATAAAGGGAAGAAAATCTAACTAAAATATCCTAATTATTGGTGTACAGAGAAGAGAAATTACCTCCGGAAGTTAGGTACTGACCGACCTCCCCACACTTAAGGCTTTGCACCGTCCTCGGTGCCATCTGTCAGGAACAGGGGTGGGCTGGTAGCAGTATCTCCACAGTCGGGACTATCATGGCTCCCAGTGCTGGTAAAAGAAGTGAAGTCTGGAGTGTCTGAGTCCTTGAATTTTCCTATGATCAGCTCCTTGAGGTATGTGAATCGGCGCTTGTTACGGCGCTCTCTCATCTTAGCATTCTGTTCATGCCGATCCAACTTTGCAAGTATCTGCTGGAGCAATTTCTCAGTTGTAGATGCTTGTGGTGTTGAAGAAGGAATATCTTCAACTGGCTCAGTATGCTGGCTTGTAGTGGCTGCTCAAAGTCTGAGGTATTTCCCGTTAGGGACATATTGATCATCCCGTGGAAGCATGGCTTTGGTGTCCCCAGCTCTGTAGGAGACTCCGGCGACTGAAACAAGATCTGAGACCAGGGTGGGAAAAGGTAGGTTGCCCGGGATTTGCACATGCTCCATAGCATTCCGGATGTGTCTTGAGAGAACAGCCATGTCTGCAGTGAAGGAGGACTCATGAGTGCTCGGAAAGACGTAATGGGACATGATCTGTGCCCATACGTGAGCCTCCAAGGTAAGTGCGGAAGCCAAGATTCCCTTAGGGCAGGTACGGTGGTATCCGTAGATCCAACGGCTACCAAGTAATGCAATGACTCCAAGGACGGAGTCCCAGTCAAGTTGGTATCTCTGGTGCTGAAGGGTGGCTTCTTGAAAAGCGTCCATTCCTGTTGGAAAATGGGGAAGACTTAGAGCTTGCTGGATGGCCTCTTCTGTAATGGGCACTTGCTTCTGCCGGACATAAACAGACTGCAGGGTCGGTATGTAGAAGTTGGAGTAGAACTCAACTACCCAAGAGAGATTGACCTGCCTCGACTGTCTCCGTAAGAAACCCCATTGTCTTCGTTCAATTTGTGGCTCAACAAAGGTGGCAATATTGGACGGGAGGATTAGAAGGTATTCATTGTTATAGTTTCTTTCTGCTAGGATAGGGAACATCTGCTCACAGTAGCGATTGGGAAATCGCGAAGCATCCTTTGTTGGAAAGGCTTTCTCCTTTTCGTCAACCTTTATTATCCTCTTAACTCTTTTTGTTGAGGGCTTGATTGTGGTAAAAGAAGGCTCTGCCACTAATGCTCTTTTAGTTCCTCTTCTTGCTGGTGGTTTGGAAGTAGCTTTCTCTTTTCCTTTCTTGGTGGCCATCCTGAAAGAAGGGAAGAGAAAGGAAATTAAATGCAAAGAGATAGAGCAAAGAAGAGGGTAGTGTAAGTGATAATCAATGCACAATAAGGATAAATGGCAGTAACACATGGTCCAGATTACATGTGAAAAGCTCATCAATGGAAATATAGTAAGTGCATGTAGGACAATGGAATGCGAGAGGTTTATTGGCATGCAGGCAAAGGCATGAGTAGCATATATCAAACATTCAATGTCCAAATTAGATTACCATTTGTAACAAACTAGCCATCACGTTTGTATTGACAATTAAATTTAATTAATAAAATATGAAAGGAAATTTGTGAAAAGCAAGCATTGCATATTAGAGTAGAATAATGTGAATAAGTGCATAATGCCATATGGGCTTTTTCACAAACACATAGCATGCATGTAGAATAAGCTCTTGAAAGTATGAATTTGAACATGCAAGCATTCCCTTAAAAAGTAATATATATGATTGTCAAACAAATTTACAACAAACCATAAGCATATAATGATAAATAATGACTCACATAAATAGATAACACCAAGTAAAAAGGAAAAGAAAAGAAAAGAAAATAAGAATAATGAAGAAAAGAAAAGAAGATAGCATATGAAAATAAGAAGAATAGTAGAAAAGTGGGAAAGAAGAAAAGAAAAACCTTGTTAATGGGGGTGAGAGAGATAGAGAATGAAAGGTGAGATGGAAAGGGGAAGGGAGAAAGAAGAAAGCGTGACCTATGTTGCGCTGCTGGCGCGAGTGCAGCCTCGCTCCAGCACAACTCTCTGTTCAATTTATGTTAATTGCCAAAATCGGGTGACGCGATCGCGTAGGTCACGCGATCGCATGAGTGTGTATTATAAAATGAACGACGCGGTCGCGTCACCGACGCGATCGCGTGACAAGGATTGTGCTTCCAGCACAAATCCAGCATCACTCTCGCACAGAATGTGACTGTGCACCCTTTTACGTTGAAAACTCAGGGCACGCGGCCGCATGGGGCACGCGACCGCGTGGGAGGCCATGATTTCCATGCGACGCGGTTGCGTGAGGTAATTTGTGCCATTGGCACGCCTCCAGCGCGGCTCCTGCATAACTTTCTGTTCATTTTTATTTTTCTTTACTCTCTCTGCCACGCGGACGCGTCACTGATGCGACCGCGTCGCGCGGCAAAAATTTTTTTTTTAATAAGGACATGTAAGTGTAAAAACATGAAAGTATTAATAAAGAGAAGAGTCATTGAAGAATAAAAAACTAAAAGTGAAGAAAAGAACGATCATACCGCGGTGGGTTGTCTCCCACCAAGCACTTTGCTTTAACGTCCGTAAGTTGGACGCTTCATTAGCTCAATCTGCTACTATGTGGGGATCTTCCAAGCGGAAGATCTCGAGCTCCTTGTTTTTCTGCACCTTCCCACCATGGTACAGCTTCAGGCGGTGTCCATTGACCTTAATAAGTTCAGAGCTTGAAGGATGGCTTAGGTGATAAACTCCGTACGGTTCAGTCTTCTCTACTCTGTATGGACCTTCCCATTTTGATCTTAACTTACTGGGCATTAGCCTTAGTCTAGATTTGTAAAGAAGAACAAAATCTCCCGCATTAGCCTTAGTCTAGATTTGTAAAGGAGAACAAAATCTCCAGGTTGAAACTCTTTCTTCTTGATGTTTTGATCATGCACAGCTTTCATTCTTTCCTTGCAAATTCTGGAATTCTCATAAGCTTCTAGGCGAAGGTTCTCCAGTTCCTGCAGTTGCAACTTCCTTTCAGCTCCAGCATTCTCAATTCCCATGTTGCACTCTTTAACTGCCCAGAAGGCTCTGTGTTCGATTTCAACTGGGAGATGGCAAGCTTTTCCATAAACCAAGCGAAAAGAAAACTAAGCAGAAAGGACTCATCCCAATGGGTGTTTTATATGCTGTCCTATATGCCCATTGGTCTTTTCTATGAGGTTTGACTATCTTCTATGAGGTTTGACTATCTTCTCTGTGCTCCAGTCTTTTCTATGAGGTTTGACTATCTTCTGCAAGATACGCTTTATCTCTCTGTTTGACACCTCGGCTTGCCCATTGGTCTGAGGATGGTATGCTGTTACAATCTTATGAATTATCCCATGCTTCTTTATTAATCCTGTTAGTCTCCTGTTACAAAAATGGGTGCCTTGATCGCTCACGATCGCTCGTGGTGATCCAAAACGGCATATAATATGGTTTCTCACAAAGGAAACAACAGTGTTAGCATCATCAGTGCGAGTAGGAATTGCTTCCACCCATTTGGAAACATAATCTACAGTTAACAGTATATAAAGATATCCACTAGAATTTGGAAATGGACCCATGAAGTCAATGCCCCATATATCAAAAATTTCACAAAAAAGCATATATTGTTGAGGCATCTCATCCCTTCTGGATATATTACCAAATTTCTAGCATGGGAGACAAGATTTACAAAACTCAGCAGCGTCTCTAAAAAGAGTAGGCCACCAGAATCCACAGTCTAAGATCTTTCTAGCTGTTCTTTGAGGGCCAAAATGTCCTCCACTCTCAGATGAGTGACAGGCCTCTAAAATGGACTGAAATTCTGATTGAGGCACACAACGTCTAATTATCTAGTCAGCGCCACATCTCCATAAATATGGGTCATCCCATATATAATATTTAGACTCGCTTTTTAGCTTGTCTCTTTGATGTTTAGAGAAATGTGGAGGGAATATGCGTCTAACTAAATAATTAGCAACAGGTGCATACCAAGGGACTACCTCAGATACTGCTTGTAGGTTATCAAAAGGAAAATTATCATCTATAGGAGTAGAATCATCCTTTATATGTTCAAGGCAACTCAAGTGGTCTGCTACTAAATTCTGATTACCACTCCTATCCTTTATTTCTAAATTAAATTCTTGTAACAGCAGTATCCAACGGATAAGTCTTGGTTTGGACTCCTTTTTAGCTAATAGATACTTTAGAGCTGCATGGTCTGAATACACTACTACTTTGGTACCAAGTAAATAGGCCCGGAATTTATCCAGAGCAAAAACAATAGCAAGAAGTTCTTTTTCAGTAGTAGTATAATTGGACTGGGCAGTGTCTAAAGTCTTAGACGCATAGGCAATAACAAAAGGATCCTTACCTTCACGCTAAGCCAGCACTGCTCCTACTGCATGGTTGGAAGCATCGCACATGATTTCAAACGGCTGGCTCCAGTTGGGTCCTCTCACGATTGGGGCTTGAGTTAGAGCAGTCTTCAGCGTATCAAATGCTTGTTTGCAATCCTCACTGAACTCGAACTCAATGTCCTTCTGCAGTAATCTAGATAATGGAAGTGCCACCTTACTAAAGTCTTTAATAAATCTCCGGTAGAAATCTGCATGGCCACGGAACGAACGGACTTCCCTCACAGAAGAGGGGTAAGGTAGACTAGAAATAACATTCACCTTTGCTGGGTCTACCGAAATGCCAGTATTAGATACCACATGTCCTAATACAATCCCTTGTTTTACCATAAAGTGGCATTTTTCGAAATTCAATACAAGGTTCGTATTAATACATCTATCTAATACTTTCGATAATCCATCTAAGCAAAGGGTAAAAGAATCACCATAAAT
>NC_029776.3:79694099-79711749 GCF_000817695.3 Arachis duranensis
CATGTAAAAGTAGTCTTTTCCTGATCCTCAGGAGCTATATGAATCTGGAAATAACCTGTGTAACCATCTAGAAAGCAATAACGTGATTTACCTGACAAGCGATCCAGCATTTGATCAATGAATGGAAGTGGGTAGTGATCCTTACGGGTAGCTTGGTTGAGACGCCTGTAATCAATGCAGACTCTCCAAGCATTCTGAACTTTAGTTGCTATGATCTCTCCATGATCATTCTTCACTGTAGTGACTCCAGACTTCTTGGGTACCACTTGTACTGGGCTTACCCATTCACTGTCTGAAATGGGATATATGACACCGGCCTCCAATAGTCTGGTCACTTCCTTTTTGACAACTTCCAAGATGGTGGGATTCAATCTTCTTTGGGGTTGACGGACAGGTCTTGCTCCCTCTTCTAAAAATATTCTGTGCTTGCATACTTGAGGATTGATTCCCACTATGTCTGCCAAGCTCCACCCGATTGCCTTCTTATGCTTCCTCAGTACATCAAGTAGCTGCTCTTCTTGTTGAGAAGTCAGTTCTCTTACAATAATAACCAGAAGCTTTTGCTCATCCTCAAGATAGGCATATTTGAGGTGTGGAGGGAGAGGTTTCAATTCTAACTTTTGATCATGGGCAGGCTCTAGATTATCTGGAGCTTGTGAAAATGGTGAAGTGTCCTCACTATCAGTTAAGAGGGTCCCCACACTTAGACCTTGTCCAGTGTGCCTCTCTTCAAACTCTTCTTTTTGAACTTCAGCCACACTTTCGTCTATGACATCACACTGGAAGATAGAACGATCTTCTAGGGGATTGTCAATGACTCCATTCAAATTGAAGATCACTATGCGGCCATCTATTTCAAAGGAGGAGCTGCCGACCTTTTTAAGGGAGGGAGCCTCAAAACATCATATATGGACAAAGGAATTATATTGACACATGCTCTTAAATCACACATGCAATCATAAATTACTACACCACCAATAGTACAACTAACTATGCAAGGACTTGGATCACTGCATTTTTCAAGTAATCTTCCCATTAAAGCAGATATAGAACTACCTAAAGGAATAGTTTCTAATTCATTAATTTTGTCTTTATGGATACATAAGTCTTTTAGAAACTTTGCATATTTAGGTACTTGCTGAATAACATCAAAAAGGGGAACAGTTACCTCAACCTTTTTGAAGATCTCTACCATTTTAGGATCAGGTTCCAGCTGCTTCCTGGGCTTCCTTGCAAGCTGTGGAAATGGAATGGGAATGGTGGTTCCTGTGGTGCCTGCGCTTTTTGGTACTTTCTCTTGTGGTTGAGCTATCTCTTCTTCAGCTATGTCCTGAATATCCTCTTCCTCTTCAACATCTTCAATTTCCACCACCTCTTTAGCTGAGGCGTATTTTGGTGAGCTTGGTTCCTCTTGATTTCTCTCCTGTAGTGTGGTTCCAGACCTCAGGGTGATGGCATTAATGCCTCCCTTTGGATTGGGTAATGGTTGAGAGGGAATTCCAGTGGTGCTTGAAGGTTGGTTACTGGAATTTGGTGCTGAGCCAAGCTGTGTCATAAAAGCTTGCAGAGTAAAGGTGAGACCATTCAGATTGGCGTTAATACTGTTCACGATGGTACTTTCCATGGCCAGTTGTCTCTTCTCAAAAGCTTGTAATAAATCTTCATTAGAAGATACAGAAGAATGAGTAAATTGAGAGGTCTGCTGATGATTGTTCGGTGGTCCTTGGTTTTGCCTCATGTGAGGTGCTCTGTAAGGTTGATTTTGCTGCCTGTTATTGTTATTATTCCACCTCTGATTTCTCTGATTATCTCTGCCTCCTCTGTTATTGTTGTCCCTCCAATTCTGGTTTGAATTGTCCTGCCATCCATGGTTATTATTTCCACTTTGATTGTATCCTTGGTTGGGACGGTCATAGAAGTTGTGAGTGGATGCCACCATGTTGTCTTCTTGTTGGAGCTGCGGGCATTCATCAGTGTAATGGCTGTAATCAGCACAGATTCTGCAAATTCTTTGTGGGACTAGCTATTGGTTTTGCTGTGGTTGAGGAGGTTGAGCTTGTTGAGCTTGTTGATTCAACTGCATTTACTTTAGCAAGTTTGTCATTTCACAGATGCTTTGAGTTAGAGCAACAGTCTCTCTGCTAGAGGATACTTCTGCAATGGCTTTTGAACGGCCTTGCTTCTATCTGTGGTTCCTAGTAGATTCAGCTAAATCATTGATCAATTGCCAAGCTTCATCAGTGGTCTTGTACTTCTTCATAGACCCATTGCTGGCACTTTCCAATGTGGTCTTATCTTGGGGCCTCATACCCTGTGTGATATAGCTGAGTAGCACGATCTTGTCAATCATGTGGTGGGGGCATGCTTCCAGAAGGTTATTGAAGCACTCCCAGTATTCAAAAAGAGTCTCATTGTCATCCTGAACAATGGTAGAGATATCCTTCCTCAGTTTATCAGTAACTTCAGATGGAAAGAATTTTTCCAGAAACTCCTTTCTGAGTGTATCCCAGTTGGATACATTTGCTAGAGGTTGAGTGTAGTACCAATCTCTTGCTTTTCCTTCAAGAGAAAACGGAAAATCTTTCAGCAGAATTGCAGTTTCATCAGTGCCATCACGCCTGACCGTAGAACAGGCTGCCTGAAAATCTCTCAAGTGCTTGATAGGCTCTTGAGCAGGTAGGCCATGAAACTTGGGCATCAAATTTAGCAATGCGGTCTTTATTTCAAAATATGTAGCTACCGTTGGATGATGCATCTGAAACGGTTGCATTGTAAAGTCAGGGGCTCCTTCCTCCTGGATGGTAACTCTCCTAGCTGCCATGTTTTCTGCACGCAAAACAACTGAATCAGTAGAACGGGGGCTGGTTTCTTCCTCATACTCACTTTCAAATCCGCCCTCAGAGCGGATTAACTTGTGCTATTCTCGCCTTATTCGTGAAATTGTTCTTTCAATTTCAGGATCGAATATTAGCAAGCGCGGATCAGGAATTGAACGTGTCATTTGACGGAAGAAATATGCAGCTCATAGTAGCAAAATTAAATAAAAATACAAATAAATAAATTCTAATTAATAAAATTAGCACTCTATTGCAACTCCCCGGCAACGGCGCCAAAAATTGATGGGAAGTAGAAGCTGCTGAATTAAAAATTATTAAAATGATTATGTTGCAAGTATAGTTCTTAATTCACCAAAAATCTGCCTATCAATTTAGAAATATGTCACAGAGAGTTTAAATTAAAATTACTGGCAGTTTTAAGTCCCAGGTCGTCTCCCAACGAGTTGCAGAGAAGTGTGCTATCTTATTAATCAGATGTTCAAGAAGTTGAGTTGAGTAAATTGGGATTTAAATTGAGGGAAATTAAATAATATGAATAAAAGCCTTGACTGGGAATTGATTGGTTGGGATCTCTATCATTGATGGAGTGATTTTTAAGATTAATTTATAATTAATGGTTGCTCTGTTTGGTTATCCTTTACTAGGTAAGGGAAAGTCAAACAAGTTGAATTACTGGATCTGTTCACAAGTTACAACCCACTTAGTTCAAAGGGATTGGCGTCGGTAACAGGATGGTAATTCAACAGTTAAACCAATTACAAATTTTCTTTCAATCCTTCCAACTCAAGAGTTCCGTTTTAATCAATTCCCCATCAAGTAATGAAACTACTCACGCATTGTAAATAATAAATCCATAAAACATGAAAGGGAATAAAAAAAAGACAGTTATTGAAATTAAAATCGAATGAAAAAGAAATAATCCTTGCATTAAATAATCATAAAAGTATTTGAATGACAAAATTGGACAAAAACAAGGAACATGGAAGAATAGAACCAAGTTAAGAAGACAAACTAGAGTGATGAAGTCTTGATGAGGAAATAACTCTTCTCAATGTTCCAATGCTAAGATCAATTAAAGATTAAAATTAAAAACTAGAGAGAAAAACCTAAGAGAGAAAACTAGATCTCCAAAAAACTACTGAATGAATGTGTATTGTTTTTGCATATTCTCTGACTCTAGTCTGCTGTTCCGGGCCGAAAACTGGGCCGAAATAAGGTCCAAAATCGCCCCCAGCAAATTTTGCAGATTATGCAGATCGCACATGTCACGCGATTGCGTCATCCATGTGGACGCGTCGCTTGCGCTTTTTCCTCGCCACGCGTTCGCATTGTCCACGCTACCGCGTCACTTGGGCTTTCCAATCCGCGCAGCCGCGTAAGCCATGCGGCCGTGTCACTGCGATTTGCGCTCCTTCGCGCGGTCGCGTGAGCCATGCGACCGCGTCACTTCTCGCTGGTTATCTCCTCAAACTCTTGTGTTCCTTCCATTTTTGCTAGCTTCCTTTCCAATCTCCAACTCATTCATGCCCTATAAAGCCTGAAACACTTGACACAAGGATCACGGCATCGAATGGAATAATGGAGAATTAAAATTAAATAATTAAGGTCTCTAGGGAGCAATTTTCAAACATGTACTAAATTTAGGAAGGAAATCTAAATGCATGCTAAATTAATGAATAAGTGGGTAAGGATCATGACAAAATCACACAAAATTAAACACAATATAAACCATAAAATAGTGGTTTATCAATGGGTGCAGACGCGTACATGATGCTAGACGCAGAAGGGGGATTTCATCATCCACGCGCACGCGCACTTGACGCGCACGCATGAACAACGTTCATGGCACGAACGTAGTGTTCACTTAATGAATGCTACCAAGGACACGGACGCACGCATGGTACGCACATACATGGCTTAGGCAGAAGACATCATCGACGCGCACGCACGCAGGACGTGCACGCGCCGATGGGGAAAAACGCAAGGGACGCACACGCACCAAGGGCGCGCACGTATCGTTGAATGAACGCTACGTTCAAACTAAGAACGTTACGTTCATCTGAAGCAAGCCCCAGCCACACCAGCAAGAGAACCCATTCTGACCAACTTCATCAGAGGCTAAAAGCCCACTCCAAGAACTTAGATGACCAATTTAGAAAGTGTCTAAATAGAAGTAAATTTGATTTCATGAGGGGGTTGTTTGGGAGGATTGGACTCTCTTCTGATATTTTTTCTTTTTCTTAGTTTTTATTGAGAATTCTAGATCTGAGTTTTACTTTCTTTCTGTTCATCTCTTTCTACAAATTTTCTTTTCTGTTTTGGTACTAGAGCAATGATTAACTAACCCCAAATTTCATTAGGAGATGAGCTCTATTGTAATTCTAATGAATCAATGAAATTCTTCTTCTTCGCAAATCATTTTGATAGCTATTGGATATCTTCTGTGTTGAATTAGAATTCCTCACTCTGGAAGGAGGTTGAATTCAATTGAATGCTTGTGTGAGCCTCGGAAAGGGGAATCACTTGCATTAGATTTGGAGCTCTATCCTTCACTACTCTCTTGATCAACACCTTTCGGGAGAAATTGAGATCCTGAGAGTTAGTGTGGCTTATGGATGAGAGATTTGCACTTAACCTCTTTTCATGACAATTAGATCAAGGAATTGGCAAGATTGATTGTGATTAGAGAGATTGGATTGCCAAGGAATTGGGATCTAACCAATTTCAATCCACCATAAATCTATTAAATGATTGAGAAAGGAGTTGAGCCCAATTGATTCATGAAGGATTATGGTATCTCCAATCCCTGATGAATCACTTTCTTTAATTACTTTCAATTTTTTCCTCTGCACCTTTTACAATTTCATGCTATTTAGTTCTATTTTAATTTCCTAAACCCAAACCCCTTTTATGATTCATGAAATTTAATTTTCCTTGCCATTTAATATTCCTACATTTTTAAATCCTGCATTTTAAGATTCAACTCTTTACTTTTCTTGCACTTTAAGATTCAGCACTTTTAATTTCTCGCACCTTAAGTTTCAGTCAACTTTAGTTTTATGCCTTTCTGTTCCTGCCAATTTACTCCCAGCAATTTAAATATTCTTGTCATTTACTTTCTGTTGAATCAATTCCACTCAATTCATCAATTTTTGCTTAACTAATATCATCACCAAACTAAAGTTGCTCAATCGTTCAATCCCTCTGGGATTGACCTCACTCTTGTGAGTTATTATTACCTGATGTGACCTGGTTTACTTGTCAATTAGATTGTGTGGAAATCCAATTTTTCCCCATCATGTTTTTGGTGCCGTTGCCGGGGATTGATTAGATTGACAATGATTAAGTAAGGAGATAAGCTAGATTAAGCATTTTTCTATTATTTTTACCAAGCATATTAATTGTTTGTGATTTTGTTCGAACTAACCTTAACCTTACTCTAAGCAATAGAGCATTTTGTTTTAGTTTTTGGTTTGTTTGTGTTGTATGCCAAGAGGAAGAAGAGGTGCATCTACATCTTTTGACTCTGAGCCAGAGAGAACATTCTTGAGACTGAGAAGAGAAGCAAGAGGGAAGGGAGTTATTGGAGACGAAGAATCAGAAGAGGAGAACCAAGAAATGGAGGATAACCTCCCCAATCCACCAGAAGAGGTGGCCAACAACAATGGTCAACCTCAGAGGAGAGTTCTAGCATCTTACACCTTCCCTAATCCAAGAAACTGGGAGAACAGTATACTAACTCCCAATGTTCATGCAAATAACTTTGAGTTGAAATCTCAACTTATCACTCTGGTACAGAACAATTGTTCCTATGGAGGAGGACCACTTGAAGATCCGAATCAGCACTTAGCTACCTTCCTGAGGATTTGTGATACTGTCAAGACAAATGGTGTGCATCCAAACATCTATAAGTTGTTGCTTATTCTATTATCCTTGAGAGATAAGGCAGCTTAGTGGCTAGAGACGTTTCCCAAAGAAAGCATCAACACTTGGGATGATTTGGTAAACAAATTTTTATCCAAATTCTACCAACCTCAAAGGATCATAAGATTGAAGACAGAAGTTCAAACATTCTCTCAAATGGATGGAGAATCACTCTATGAGGCATAGGAATGATACAAAGCTCTAATCAGGAAGTGTCCACCTGAGATGTTTTGTGAATGAGACAGACTTCAGAATTTCTATGAGGTATTGACCTTAAGAGCTCAAGAGTCTTTAGATTACTGATGACAAGTCATCATATACCCATTTTTCAAGCTAATTTCACTTGTTTTGTTAGCATTTATGCACTTTCTTGTATCCTAAGTAAGTGATTTGGAGTGAAAATGCATAACTTCTATAAATCAAGCAACCACCATGAAATTAATGTTAATCCATGAGGTTTGAGCTAATTTTAATTGAATTTTAATTGATTTATAAGCCTCTTGAATTTAGTGATACTTGGAGTGGTTGTTTTGGTTTATTATAGGTGAAGAAAAGAAAAGAAAAGGAAAAGCGTGGCCTAAGAAGTGTAGCCCAAGGAAAGGAAAGTGTGGTCAAAGCAAGAGGAAGTGTGCCGCATGCAATGGGGGAGGCAAACATTGCCCTCCACAAGGGCAGACTGCCCTCTAGGAGGGCAACATAAAGGAACCAACCAAGGAAGGTAACTCTGCCCTGCCCACTACAAGGGCAGAGCACAAAATGGTGCCTTGGAACCAAGAAGAAGAGAACCTTGCCCTGCCCTCCACAAGGGCAGTGTCGGGCTCTCCAAGGAAAGAAATCAAAGGAAAAATGCCTATGATGCATGCCACAAGGATCGAACAAGGAACCATGAGGAAGCTAGGACTTAAGGTTGATTGCCGTGCCAAGAAACCAAGAAAAATGATGAGCGTGTGCTTCTGCCGTGTTTCGAACACGGGACGTGAAAGAGGGAACATTGCCCTGCCCTCTGCACGGGCAGGGCAGCATCTTGTGTGTGGCGCACCAAGAAGCAAATCTGGCGCACCATGGCACGTTCCTGGCAGCATCTGGCGCACCATGGCACGTTCCTGGCAGCATCTGGCGCACCATGGCACGTTCCTGGCAGCATCTGGCGTACCAAGCTCAATCCTGGCAGCACCAAAATTTCCTGCCCTGCCCTCCGCGAGGGCAGGGCAGCATCCTATGCACCAAGGAAATTTCTGGCGCACCAATTTTTGATTCTGGCGCACCAACTCCTGATTCTGGCAGCACCAAGGCAATTTCTGGCGCACCAACTTTTCCTGCCCTGCCCTTGGCGCGGGCAGGGCAGCATTTCACGCACCAAGGCCGCACCAGCTTGCACCACGCCCGCACCAGACCGCACCAAGGACGCACCACAATGCACCAAATCTTGCCCTGCCCTCCACAAGGGCAGGGCAGCCTCGTGGAGCAACATTTTGGGCCAAAAATTCAAATTAAAAATCCATTTGAACTCATTTCTTCACCAATTCAAAAGCCCATCCAAATCCCAAAATCCAAGAATAGAAAGTGTATAAATAGGAGTTAGTTTGATGTAATTAGAACCCTTTTACCACTTACCTTTTTGACTTACTTTTGGCTTAGCCTTTGAATTTGCACTTTCCTTGAGCTTTGAATTTCTTGTAATTGTTCTTGAGAGACTTGACTGAGCACTCAGAGGATTAAGGGAGAATTGACTGATCTCCTTCCTCATTCTCACTCGGGCAATTCTACTCTTCTGTTTCTGAGTTTTGGGTGTGTGAAATTGAGGAAATTCTGTCTCAATTCCCATCTAAAATCTCTTTAGATACTTTTCTGCATAATTGAATTTGATTTCTGTTCTTCTACTACTTCTTCTTCAATTTCTTATCAATTGCTTTGTGAACTTGGATCTAGGAAGACAAATAGAGATCTAGGCTCTGCTACCTAGTCTCTTGAGACCTGAGACCACAATTTACTTTTGGTTCTTCTGTGAACCTCTGCTGCATTTTATTTCCTTTCTGTTTAAATGCTTATTGCTTCTGATTCAATTTCTGCTCAATCAATTGTTGCAATTTACTTTCTCTTTGTTTAGATTCTGCAATCCCCGTCCTCAAATCCCTTTTACATTCAAGCA
This sequence comes from Arachis duranensis, assembly GCF_000817695.3. NCBI lineage: Eukaryota > Viridiplantae > Streptophyta > Magnoliopsida > Fabales > Fabaceae > Arachis > Arachis duranensis. Next base: position 79,703,010 of record NC_029776.3, read on the forward strand.
ATTTACATTTCTTGCCATTTAAGTTACTGCAATTTACATTTCTTGCACTTTAAGTTTCAGTCATTTAAATTTTCTTGTTCTTTAAGATTCAGTCTATTTACTTTCCTGTTCTTTAATTTACTGCAATTTTCCTTCTCCCTTTACATTTCAAGCACTTTATCTTCTGTTAAATACAACCCACTCAACCAAAACTTGATTCGCTTGACTAAATCAACCACTAAACTAAAATTGCTCAATCCTTCAATCCCTGTGGGATCGACCTCACTCATGTGAGTTATTATTACTTGATGCGACCCGGTACACTTGCCGGTGAGTTTTGTGTTGGATCATTTTCCACACATCAATTACTCAGCAGGAGGTTCATTACAACTCATAAAGATAGCAGAGGAAGCCCAGAATCTCATAGACACTGTGACCAACAATCAATACTTCTATGCTCATCAAAGGCAAGGCCAACCAGTACAAAAGAAGGGTGTGTTGGAGCTAGAAGGAGTGGACACCATCTTGGCACAGAACAAGTTGATGCACCAACAAATCCAACAACAAATGGAGCTGATGACAAAGAGAATTGATGGACTCTATGTGGCTACAGTTAACACAGCAAGCCAACCCTCAAATGGATGGAGCCAAAGTAATGAAGCCTCTGAGAAAAGCAACTATGAGCAGTAGCTAGAACAAGTCCAATACATGCATAACACCTCAAACTCTTCTCATAATGAATTTCATGGAGATACTTACAATCCATCATGGAAGAATCATCCAAACTTGAGGTGGGATGGCAATCAGAATTCATGGCAAAAGAATCACAATTCCAACAGCTCCCGCAACACAAACAATCAACCTTATTCATCCACTAATACTAACCAATACAGAAAACCACAAAATCCTTACCAGTAACCCAACAACAACTCACAAACCCACCAAAATAACTTCTCCACACCACATTTCAATTCCCAGAACAACCATTTTAATAATCCAAATAACTTCTAGCAACAACCATCATATCCCAACATGCCATTCATTGACCACCATGAAACTAGGATCTCAGCTCTTAAGGCAACCTTATAAGCACTTGCTCAAACCACACAGGATCTAGCAAAGGGGCAAGAGAATTTAATTAAGAGCCAAGATAGACAAGAGGTCACCATGAAGAATCTTAAAAGACAAATAGGACAATTGGCCAGACAAGCTGAAAGGCCAACCAACGTTCTCCCAAGTGATACCATTCCAAATCCCAAAGAAGAATGCAAAGCAATCCAACTCAGGAGTGGAAGGACATTGGAAGGTGACAAGGCTAACAATAAAGAAGGAATGACGGCCGAAGAGAAAGACCAGGAAAAGATCAACAAGGAGGAGGAAGAACCACAAGCCTCAAAGAAGGGAAAACAAGTCATGGAAGAACATCCACAAGAGAAGAAGAAAGAGGTGAAGCCTTATACTTCCCCTCTTCCATATCCTCAAAGATTCAGAAAAAAGCTTAAGAATCAACAATTTCCCAAGTTCCTAGAAGTTTTTAAGAAATTGGAAATCAATAACCCACTTGCTAAAGCATTGGAGCAGATGCCTCTATATGCAAAGTTTCTCAAGGAACTCATTAACAAGAACAGAAGCTTGAATGAAAAGGAAACAATGATCTTGACCCATGAATGCAGTGTCATGATCCAGAGAGGTTTACCACCAAAGCTTAAAGATCTTGGGAGTTTTTTCTTACCCTACACTATTGGCAATATGTCCATTGATAAGGCATTATGTGATTTAGGATGAAGCATCAACCTGATGCCTTTAGATATGATGAGAAAGTTGTCTATAGAGGAAGTAAAGCCTATAAGGATGACCTTGCAACTTGCTGATAGATCAATGGTAACCCCTAATGGAGTGCTTGAGAATCTCCTAGTTAGGATGGAAAAATTCATATTTTCAGCAGATTTTGTAATCTTGGACTTAAATGAATAAGGAGATGATTCCATCATATTAAGGAGACCTTTCTTGGCCACAGCAAGGGCAATCATTGATGTGGAGAAAGGAGAAATGACTTTGAGAGCACATGATGAGCAGCTCACTCTAAATGTCTTTAAGGAGATGCAACATCATGCTGAAGAGAAAAGTTGCATGAAAATTGAAGAGCAAGACTTGAACTGAAAGGAAAAACCCAAAGAAACACTCATCAACCCACTGTTGAAGCAAAAGACAGACAGTGGAGAAAAGAAGAAGGGTAATGAAGACGAGAAGGCTGAAAAAGGTCACATACAGAGGCTACAAGACTAATGGTTGAGAAGAAAATTTCCAACATGAAGCCGGCTGTCAAGAAGGAAGGAAAGAAAAGCAAGAAAAAGGTCCCAAAAAGGGTGGAAAAACAAAAAATTTCAACTGAAGGTTTCTCAGAGGGAAACAAAGTGAAGCTAATCTACCAACAGTAGGATACGTCTCCATAATCAGATGATTATTACACAATACGCAAAGTACTTTCATTGGAGCATGTGGAAATTATTCATCAAGGCACAGGAAGAAGGTTTACAGTAAGAGGAGACAAGCTAAGGCACTATGATCATCAACCACCTTAAAATGGAACCAATGTCAAGCTAGTGACATTAAAAGAGTGCTTGTTGGGAGGTAACCCAACCGGAGGTAGTTTTCTTTTCGTAGCTATTTAAATAAAGAGTGAAGTAGATTTCTTTGTATTGCAAGGAGCTAAGTTTGGTGTTGCACACCAAAAACAAATCATAGAGTGAATATGTGGTTTTAAGTTTGGTGTTCCACCAAAGAGTTCATTAAGAACACACTACACTCCTCTGCAAGGTTGATCACTAACCCCAAACAATCGGAGAGACTACTTAAAACGTATAGTTTATAGTTCATTTTATCTTCTTTAGAAGCACAAGGTTTCACCAGATGCACAACAGACAGTTGCAAGGAACTAAGTTTGGTGTTCACATACCAAAGTAAGTTCAAAAGCCTACAAACATTCATGTATGATTAACCATTTTTCAAGTGCTTAGGAACAAGGAACTTCCACTATCATTGCAACGAACTAGTTAGCATTTTGGAGGACTATAGATCATCAACAAGAAAAGCACAAAAGTTGAGGAGAATGATGAAGGACTAAGCAAGAGAACCCCAACAGGTTGTATTGTCAAGTGCTTGTTTTATTATGGAAAACTGGTTTGATTGAAAGTAATACTGCATCCCTATCTGTCTGCTTAGAATAGCTTCTCTATAGTCCAATAATGATTGCTTGATATATCATGACACTATACTCTTGAAAACTTGCTTGCACTTAATATCTCAAAAACACATCAAGGAACAATTCTTTGAAAAGAAGGATTGAGGAATCAACAATTTGTTCTGAGGCAAGTAAAAGATTAAGAGAAGTGGTGGTTCTAGTTGTATGATTGTGTATTGAGGTTGCATATTTATGAAAACTTGCATGGGAGCTCATAGGAAGGAAATAGAATTCAGAGAAATGTTGTGGAGATACTCAAACATTTACTGATCTAAGAAGCAACAACAAAAGAAAATAAAAGAAACAGAAAAAAACAAAATAACATGGCAAAGGCTCTGAGCATCAATTGCTAGGAAGAAAAAGAAAGAAAGAAGAACTCAAAGAGTTACTGTCATAGTTAAATGCTTGTGGTAGAATTATGTCAAAGAGAGAGGCTTTAGCAAGTAAATCCTAAGGGGTGCTTCAACAGCTAATACCCTAAGACCAACTAGTTTGGGAGTATTGATTGAAAGTTTATCTAAAGAGCCACTTTGAGACATGACACTTAGAGTTAATGCCAAGACACAAAAATCATGAGCTGCTTCAAGGTGATTACTTATAAAGAGATCTCCATGATATCATTTGAATAAAAATCCTAGGACCTAAGACTTCCAAGATGTAGGGACAAATAAGCACTGAAGTCCTTGCATGTACATTTAATCTAGAGTTCACCCCACTCTCACTTAATCACTTCACTCACAAGGCACTACAAGTTATTCCTCAATCCATTCCAACAAAAAAAAACCTTGGTGCGTAATTCTTTTCTTGCTTGGGGACAAGCAAGGTTTAAGTTTGGTGTTGTGATGACAAGTCATCTTATGCTAGTTTTACTAGCATTTTTCTTTGCTTTTATTAGGTTTATTACACTTTCTTACATGATAAGTAAATAATTGGAGTGGAATTGTATGTGTATCATGACTCAATCAAACATGGTTAATTTTATACAAAATCATGAGATTTATGCACAATTTAGTTGATTTTTATGAACCTTATGATTTTGGTGAGACTTTAACTGCTTGTTTGATTAATGGTAGGTAGAAAGATGAAGAAAGAGAAGCAGAAAAATATATGGTGCAGGCGAATGTTGCGTTCAATTGATGAATGCTACGTTCATAAGAGATGCGCACATGTACAAGACGCTTCCGCACGGAACAACAATGTTGACCATCCATGTGGACGCGTACATCGCGCACACGCGTGGATGGAAGATCAACGTTCACAAGTCCAGAATGCAGCATTCACTCTGAATGAACGCCTGCGATACTTTCAAGTTTGGATTCGAAGATGGGCATCGACGCGCACGTGTACATGGCGCACATGCGTCGATATGACAAGAGTGGTAATAGGCGCAGACGCGAACATGACGTTGGACGCAGAAGGGGGATTTCATCATCCACACACACGCACACTTGATGCGCATGCGTGAACAACATTCATGGCGCGAACGTAGTGTTCACTTAATGAACGCTACAAAGGACGCAGACGCACGCATGGTACGCGCATACATGGCTGAGGCAGAAGACAGCATCGACGCGCACGCACGGAGGATGTGCACACGCCGATGGGGAAAAACGCAAGGGACGCACACGCACCAAGGGCACGCACGCGCCGTTGAATGAATGCTATGTTTAAACTAAGAACGCTACGTTCATCTGAAGCAAACCCCAACCACACCAGCAAGAAGACCCATTCTAACCCACTTCATCAGAGGCCAAAAGCCCACTCCAAGCACTTGGATGACCAATTTAGAAAATGTATAAATAGAAGTAAATTTGATTTCATGAGGGGGTTCTTTGGGAGGATTGGACTCTCTTCTGATATTTTTTCTTTTTCTTAGTTTTTATTGAGAATTCTAGATCTGAGTTTTACTTTCTTTCTGTTCATCTCTTTCTGCGAATTTTCTTTTCTGTTTTGGTACTAGAGCAATGATGAACTAACCCCAAATTTTATTAGGGGGAGGAGCTCTATTGTAATTCCAATGAATCAATGAAATTCTTCTTCTTCTCAAATCATTTCAATAGCTATTGGATATCTTCTGTGTTGAATTAGAATTCCTCACTTTGGAAGGAGGTTGAATTTAATTGAATGCTTATGTGAGCTTCGGAAGGGGAATCACTTGCATTAGATTTGGAGCTCTATCCTTCACTACTCTCTTGATCAATACCATTCCAGAGGAATTGAGATACTGAGAGTTAGTGTGGCTTATGGATGAGAGATTTGCACTTAACCTCTTCTCATGACAATTAGATCAAGGAATTGGCAAGATTGATTGTGATTAGAGATATTGGATTGCCAAGGAATTGGGATCCAACCAATTTCAATCCACCATAGATCTATTAAATGATTGAGAAAAGAGTTGAGCCCAATTGATTCATGAAGGATTATGGTATCTCCAATCCCTGATATTCATGAAATTTAAGTTTCCTTGCCATTTAATATTCCTGCATTTTTAAGTCCTGCATTTTAATATTCAGCTCTTTACTTTTCTTGCACTTTAAGATTCAGCACTTTTAATTTCTCGCACATTAAGTTTCATTCAACTTTAGTTTTATGCCATTTACTTCCTGCCAATTTACTCCCAGCAATTTAAATATTTTTGTCATTTACTTTCTGTTGAATCAATTCCACTTAATTCATCAATTTTTGCTTAACTAAATTCATCACCAAACTAAAGTTGCTCAATCCTTCAATCCCTGTAGGATCGACCTCACTCTTGTGAGTTATTATTACTTGATACGACCCGGTATACTTGTCGGTTAGATTGTGTGGAAATCTAATTTTCCCCCATCAAGGGAGTTCGTAAAAGATTGTCCTTCTCCACAAGTATCTATATGCAGTTTTAGTTATGTCCAAACTTCTAATCTAATCAACATGTTCCTTATGATTGATTATCACTATCTTGGGTTTGGTGGATGCTGCAATCCCATTTAGCATTTGAATCCTATTAAACCAAGAATATTGCAAGTTGATGGCGTCAAGGTTTTTCTTCTCCTCTTTGGACTTTCCATGTGATATCTCAAATAATGTCATCCTTTTTACTTGAATAAATACATGAAATTCTTGTTTCCATTTTTTTGTATGCATTGTGCTCTCTAGTTCTATTTTGCATATTAATTTATGGACTAAGGTTGTATTTATTTCTGGTTATTGTTTCAAAACTTTCTTTCAATAATTTGTATGCAGGGGTGTCAGCACTGGCTCATATCTATATCATGATGTACACATTGAGGTTTGTTCTCCTGAATCGTATATTATGTTACATGTATTATGCGTTGGAGATTCCTAATTTGATTGTATTATGATCCTATCTACGAGACTAACTTACTAGCTTCCGGTTGTAGGTTGATCTTTTTTTAGCGTTAGACTGTTAGTGTTGCACATAACATTGGTGAAAATGTCCAACTAATATAAAATCACAGTGATTTCTTTCTAGTATGTATGTATATTATCAACACACACTAGTGCACGAAATTGTGTTCATCAACAATGGCACCAATAGACTTGGTGCTCTCAAACGTGAACCACACTTCATCACAACTTCGCATAACTAACCAGCAAGTGTACTGGGTCGTCCAAGTAATACCTTACGTGAGTAAGGGTCGATCCCACGGAGATTTTTGGTATGAAGCAAGCAATGGTCATCTTGTAAATCTCAGTCAGGCAGATTATAATGGTTATTAAGGTTTTCAAAAATAATAGTAAATAGAGCATATAATAAAGATAAAATACTTATGTAGATCATTGGTGGAAATTTCAGATAAGCGTATGAAGATGATGTGCTCTTTCTGAATCTCTGCTTTCCTACTGCCTTCATCCAATCCTTCTTAGTCCTTTCCATGGCAAGCTGTATGTAGGGCATCACCATTGTCAATGGCTACTTCCCATCCTCTCAGTGAAAATGGTCCAAATGCTCTGTCACAGCACGGCTAATCATCTGTCGGTTCTCGCTCATGTCAGAATAGAATCCATTGATTCTTTTGTGTTTGTCATCACGCCCAACAATCGCGAGTTTGAAGCTCGTCACAGCCATTCAATCCTTGAATCCTACTCTGAATACCACAGACAAGGTTTAGACTTTCTGGATTCTCAAGAGTGGCTACCAAAGGGTTCTAGCTTATACCACGAAGATTCTGATCAAGGAATCCAAGAGATATGTGCTCGGTCTAAGGTAGAATGGAAGTGGTTGTCAAGCACGCATTCATGAGGATGGATGATGATGATTGTCACGGATCATCACATCCATCAAGTTGAAGTGCAACGAATATCTTAGAATAAGAATAAGCATGAATTGAATAGAAAATTGTAGTACTTTGCATTAAAACTCGAGGTACAGTAGAGCTCCACACCTTAATCTATGGTGTGTAGAAACTCCATCGTTGAAAATACATAAGTGTAGAAAATTGTAGTACTTCTGCAGGCATTTTCTTTAGGTGAATGTATCCACCTGCAGAGTGGTCCAGTGACATCTTGGAAAATTCAGACAGACCATCATAGAATATATCTAATGTGGTCCATTCTGAAAGCATGTCAGAAGGACACTTTTTGGTCAGTTGCTTGTATCTTTCCCAAGCTTCATAGAGGGACTCACTGGTGCCCCTTCTTGGCGTTAAACGCCCAGAATGGTGCCAGACTGGGCGTTAAACGCCCATTTGCTAGCTTCACTGGTGTTTAAACGCCAGCAAGGTCTTCCTCCAGGGTGTGCTATTTTTCTTTCTGTTTTTCATTCTGTTTTTGCTTTTTCAATTGATTTTGTGACTTCTCATGATCATCAACCTATAGAAAACATAAAAATAACAAAGGAAAATAGATAAAATATAACATTGGGTTGCCTCCCAACAAGCGCTTCTTTAATGTCAGGAGCTTGATAGTGGGCTCTCATGGAGCCTCACAGATGCTCAGAGCAATGTTGGAACCTCCCAACACCAAACTTAGAGTTTGAATGTGAGGGTTCAACACCAAACTTAGAAGTTGGTTGTAGCCTCTCAACACCAAACTTAGAGTTTGACTGTGGGGGCTTTGTTTGGCTTTGTTTTGAGAGAAGCTCTTCATGCTTCCTCTCCATGGTTACAGAGGGATATCCTTGAGCCTTAAACACAAGGGATTCTTCATTCACTTAAATGATCAATTCTCCTCTGTCCACATCAATCACAGCCTTTGCTGTGGCTAGGAAGGGTCTGCCAAGGATGATGGATTCATCCATGCACTTCCCAGTTTCTAGGACTATGAAATCAACAGGGATGTAATGGTCTTCAATCTTTACCAGAACATCTTCTACAAACCCATAAGCTTGTTTTCTTGAATTGTCTGCCATCTCTAGTGAGATTCTTGCAGCTTGTACCTCAAAGATCCCTAGCTTCTCCATTACAGAGAGATGCATGAGGTTTATGCTTGACCCTAGGTCACACAAGGCCTTCTTGAAGGTCATGGTGCCTATGGCACAAGGTATTGAGAACTTCCCAGGATCTTGTCTCTTTTGAGGTA
>NC_029776.3:79711831-79714737 GCF_000817695.3 Arachis duranensis
ATAACTTGTCATTTAGCTTCATGATTGCTCCAAGGTACTTGGCAACTTGCTCTTTAGTGACATCTTCATCCTCTTTAGAGGTAGAATACTCATCAGAGCTCATGAATGGCAGAAGTAAGTCCAATGGAATCTCTATGGTCTTATTATGAGCCTCAGATTCCCATGGTTGCTAAGTCAGAGTGGCTCTGCTTAGAATTCTCTAACTGTTGCTGAGAAGATGATGGAAAAGGCTTGCCATTGCTAAACCTGTTTCTTCCACCATTATTGTTGTTGAAACCTTGTTGAGGTCTCTGTTGATCCTTCCATGAAAGATTTGGATGATTTCTCCATGAAGGATTATAGGTGTTTCCATAGGGTTCTCCCATGTAATTCACCTCTTCCATTGAAGGGTTCTCAGGATCATAAGCTTCTTCTTCAGATGAAGCGTCCTTAGTACTGCCTGGTACATTTTGCATTCTAGACAGACTTTGAGAAATCAAATTGACTTGCTGAGTCAATAATTTGTTCTGAGCCAGTATGGCATTCAGAGTATCAATCTCAAGAACTCCTTTCTTCTGATTTGTCCCATTGTTCACAGGATTCCTTTCAGAAGTGTACATGAATTCGTTATTTGCAACCATTTCAATTAGTTCTTGAGCTTCTGTAGGCGTCTTCTTCAGATGAAGAGATCCTCCAACAGAGCTATCCAAAGACATCTTGGACAGTTCAGACAGACCATCATAGAGAATACCTATGATGCTCCATTCAGAAAGCATATCAGAGGGACACTTTCTGACCAATTGTTGGTATCTTTCCCAAGCTTCATAGAGGGATTCTCCTTCCTTCTGTCTGAAGGTTTGGACTTCCACTCTAAGCTTACTCAATTTTTGAGGTGGAAAGAACTTTGCCAAGAAGGCATTGACTAGCTTTTCCCAAGAGTTCAAAGGCTTAAGCTCAAAGTTGTTTGCTCCAATGGCAGGGATAGAGATGCTTCTCCCATAGAAGTCGGGAGTAGGTGCAGTAAAGTCACCCAGCACCTTCCTTGCATTGTTGGCATTGTTGTTGTTTTCGGCTGCCATGGGTTCTTCTTGTTTGAAGATTTCTGTTAGGTCCTCTACAGAGAGTTGTGCCTTAGCTTCTCTTAGCTTTCGCTTTAAGGTCCTTTCAGGTTCAGGGTCAGCCTCAACAAGAATGCTTTTGTCTTTGCTCCTACTCATATGAAAGAGAAGAGAACAAGAAAATATGGAATCCTCTATATCACAGTATAGTGATTCCTTGAGTTGTCAGAGGAAACGAAAAATAGAAGGAAGAGGTAGAAAGTTCGAACTTATCAAGGAAGATGGAGTTTGAATTGTGCATTAAGGAATAGTGTTAGTCCATAAATAGAAGGATGTCGGAAGAGGGAAATAAATTAAAAAGATTTTAAAAACATTTTGAAAAAGATTAATTGATTTTTGAAAACTAAGAGTGAAAAAGAAATCAAGTGATATTTGAAAAAGATTTTGAAATTAGAAATTAAAAAGATATGATTGAAAACCATTTTGAAAAAGATGTGATTAGGAAGATATGATTGAAAAGTTATGGTTTTAAAAAGATGTGATTGAGAAAATATGATTTGAAAAACAATTTAAAAAGATTTGATTTTGAAAAACTAATGACTTGGTTAACAAGAAAAGATATGATTCAAACATTAAACCTTTCTCAACAGAAAAGGCAACATACTTGAATTGTTGAATCAAATCATTAATTGTTAGCAAGTATTTTTGAAAATGGAAAGAAATTGATTTTAAAAAAGATTTGATTGAAAAGATTTGATTTGAAAAAGATTTGATTTTGAAAAATTTTGAAAACTTGAAAAAAAATTTGAATTGAAAACAGAATCTTCCCTCTTGTGCCATCCTGGCGTTAAACGCCCAAAATGGTATACATTCTGGCGTTTAACGCCCAAATTGCTACCCTTTTGGGCGTTAAACGCCCAGCCAGGCACCCTGGCTGGCGTTAAACGCCAGTTTGCCTTCCTCACTGGGCGTTTTGAACGCCCATCTTTTTCTGTATAATTCCTCTGCTGTATGTTCTGAATCTTCAATTCTCTGTATTATTGACTTGAAAAGACACAAATAAAAAAAATTTTGGATTTTTAATAATTAGGAATAATCAAAATGCAACTAAAATCAAATAATAATGCATGCAAGACACCAAACTTAGCAGTTTGTATACCATTGACACTAAAAAAAAGAGAATGCACATGAGAAACACAAAACACTCAAGTCAAGAGAATGCAAAGATCAGAGCAAAGAAATCATCAAGAACAACTTGAAGATCACTGAAGACACATGAAAAATGCATGCAATTGACACCAAACTTAACATGAGACACTCGACTCAAACAAGAAACATAGAATATTTTTGGTTTTTATGATTTTGTAAATTTTTTTGTATTTTTCGAAAATTAAGTGGAAAAGAAAATAAAGATATCAAAATTCTTAATGAGAATTCCAGGAATCATGCAATGTTAGTCTAAAGCTTTAGTCTAAAGAAATTAGACATGGCTAGCCAAGCTTCAGTAGGACATTACATTCAAGAGCTAAATTGATGAAGATCAATCAGCTTTGGTGATGATAAGAACATCACCTTGAAACACTAGAATTCATTTTTAAGAACTCTGAAGAAAAATGCCTAATCTAAGCAACATGATGAACCGTCAGTTGTCCAAACTCAACAATCCCCGGCAACGGCACCAAAAACTTGGTGCACGAAATTGTGATCATCAATGGCGCCATCAACATGGTACACTCAATTGCAATCTCAACTATTTATCACAACTTCGCACAACTAACCAGCAAGTGTACTGGGTCGTCCATGTAATAAACCTTACGCGAGTAAGGGTCGATCCCACAGAGATTGTTGGTATGAAGCAAGCTATGGTCA
>NC_029776.3:79714938-79715074 GCF_000817695.3 Arachis duranensis
CCTTCTTACTCCTTTCCATGGCAAGCTGTATGTAGGGTTTCACCGTTGTCAGTGGCTACCTCCCATCCTCTCAGTGAAAATTCTCAACGCACCCTGTCACGGCACGGCTATTCAGCTGTCGGTTCTCGATCATGTC
>NC_029776.3:79715358-79725053 GCF_000817695.3 Arachis duranensis
ACATAAAAATCCACTTCCGGGCCCACTTGGTGTGTGCTTGGGCTGAGCATTGAAGTATTTTCGTGTAGAGACTTCTCTTGGAGTTAAACGCCAGTTTTTGTGCCAGTTTGGGCGTTTAACTCCCATTCTTGTGCCAGTTCCGGCGTTTAACGCCGGGCAGTTTTGAGCTGATTTGGAACGCCGATTTGGGCCATCAAATCTCGGGCAAAGTATGAATTATTATATATTGCTGGAAAGCCCAGGATGTCTACTTTCCAACGCAGTTGAGAGCACGCCAATTGGGCTTTTGTAGCTCCAGAAAATCCACTTCGAGTGCAGGGAGGTCAGAATCCAACAGCATCTGCAGTCCTTTTCAGCCTCTGAAACAGATTTTTGCTCAAGTCCCTCAATTTCAGCCAGAAAATACCTGAAATCACAGAAAAACACACAAACTCATAGTAAAGTCCAGAAAAGTGAATTTTAACTAAAAACTATTAGAAATATACTAAAAACTAACTAAAACACACTAAAAACATACTAAAAACAATGCCAAAAAGCGTATAAATTATCCGCTCATCACTCACCATCTTTCTGTCTGAAAGTCTGAACATCCACTCTAAGCTTGCTCAGCTTTTGAGGAGGAAAGAACTTGGCTAAGAAAGCCGTGACCAGCTTATCCCAAGAGTCCAGGCTATCTCTAGGTTGTGAGTCCAATCATGTTCTAGCTCTGTCTCTTACAGCAAAAGGGAATAGTATAAGCTTGTTGACTTCATGATCAACTCCATTGGTCTTAACAGTATCACAGATCTGCAAGAACTCAGTCAAAAACTGATAAGGGTCTTCTGATGGAAGTCCATAAAACTTATAGTTCTGTTGCAGTAGAGAAACTAATTGAGGCTTTAGCTCAAAATTGTTTGCTCCTATGGCAGGGATTGAGATGCTTCTTATATAAAAGTTGGAAGTTGGTGTAGTGAAATCACCAAGCATCTTCCTTGCATTGTTGTTTGGTTCGGTCATAATTGTTTCTTTTGCTGTTTCCTTTTCGAAAATTTCAATGAGGTCCTCTTCAAAGTTTTGTGCTTTAGCTGCTCTTAGCTTCCTTTTCAGAGTCCTTTCAGGTTCAAGATCAGCTTCAACAAGTATGCCTTTATCTTTGTTCCTGCTCATATGAAAGAGAAGAAAACAAAGAAAATATAGAATCCTCTATGTCACAGTATAGAGATTCCTTGAGGTGTCAGAGGAAAATAAGAATAGAAAGAGGTAGGTAAGGAAGAATTCGAACACACAAAGAGAGATGGAGTTTGAATTTGACAATGGAGGACGAATATTAGTGTTTAAACAGAAAAAGATAAGATAGAGGAGGAGAATTTTCAAAAATAAAAAGAAGAATAGAATTTAAAATAAATTTTTGAAAAATTGGTTGTGGTTTTGAAAAAGGTAAGAAATAGTAAAACAAACAAAAAGTCAATTAGTTAGTTGAAAGAGATTTGAAAAAGATATAATTTTGAAGATATGATTGGAAAGATAAAAATTAAAAAGATTTGATTTTTGAAAAAGATATGATTGAAAAGATATGATTTTGAAAAAGATATGATTGAAAATATTTGATTTGAAAAAGATTTGATTTTGAAAAAAAAATGAAGATTTGAAAAAGATTTGATTTGAAAATAAAATTCCTCTCCTTGTGTCATCTTGGCATTAAAAGCCCAGGAGTTGCATGTTTTGGGCGTTTAACGCCCAATTGCTGCATGGTTTGGGCATTTAAACGCCCAGCTAGGTACCCTGACTGGCGTTTAAACGCTAATTTTCCTTCTTCATTGGGCATTTTGAACGCCCAGTTTTTTCTCTGTAATTCCTCTGCTTTATGTTCTTGGATCTTCATTTTGCTATATCCTTTATTCAAGAAGATATGTTTTCAATTTTGAAAAATAACAAAATGAGTCGAAACATATAATTCTTGGATCAAAACACATGATATATGCAAGAACATTATGAACGTCAAGATGAACACCAAGAATAATCTTGAAGATCAAGATGAACATCAAGAACTCAGTTTTCTTAATGAAAGAAAACATGGAGGACACCAAACTTAGAACTTTCTCATGTTTGGGCCATATGAATGCAAGAATGCATATGTAGAACATCATGCAGTGCAAATCAATAAATCATGAAGATCAAAAAGGCAATTCATCAAGAACGACTTGAAGATCATCAAGAACAAAATGTATGTGTTTCGAAAATTGCAAGACAATTAAAATCATGCAATTGTCACCAAACTTAAAGTTTGGCCCTAGATTCAAACAAGAATCATGAAATATTTTTGAGTTTTTATGATTTTATGAATTTTTTTGGGTTTTTCGAAAATTATATTTGGAAAAAAGAAAAAAGAAGAAAAATTTTTTTGAAAGATTTTTGAAAACTTTTTGAAAATAAAATAAGGATTAAAACAAAAATAAAATTACCTAATATGAGCAACAAGATGAACCGTCATTTGTCCAAACTCGAACAATCCCCGGCAATGGCGCCAAAAACTTGGTGCACGAAATTGTGATCATCAACAATGGCGCCAATAGACTTGGTGCTCTCAAACGTGAATCACTCTTTGTCACAACTTCGCACAACTAACCAGCAAGTGCACTGGGTCGTCAAAGTAATAAACCTTATGTGAGTAAGGGTCGATCCCACGGAGAATGTCGGCTTGAAGCAAGCTATGGGCATCTTGTAAATCTCAGTCAGTAAAAATGGTCCAAATGCGCTGTCACTACGCCCAACACTCGCGAGTTTGAAGATCGTCACAGTCATCCCCTCCCAGATCCTACTCGGAATACCACAGACAAGGTTTAGACTTTCCGGATCTCAGGAATGGCCGCCAATAATTCTAGCTTATACCACGAAGACTCCGATCTATCGGAATGGAGGCTAAGAGATACACGCTCAATCTTAAGTAGAACGGAAGTAGTTGTCCGTCATGCGTTCATAGGTGAGAATAATGATGCGTGTCACGGAGCATCACATTCATCAGGTTGAAGTGCGGGTGAATATCTTAGAATAAGAATAAGCATGAATTGAATAGAAAATAGTAGTAAGTGCATTAATACTCGAGGAATAGCAGAGCTCTACACCCTTAACCTATGGTGTGTAGAAACTCCACCGTTGAAAATACATAAGAACAAGGTCCAGGCATGGCTAAGAGGCCAGCCCCTGAGTCTAAGGAAAAACGTTCCAAAGATGGATACCAAGATTCCAAGATGAAAATACAATAGTAAGAGGTCCTATTTATAATGAAACTAGCTACTAGGGTTTACAGAAATAGGTAAATGATGCAGAAATCCACTTCCAGGCCCACTTGGTGTGTGCTTAGGCTGAGCATTGAGATTTACACTTGTAGAGACCTCTCTTGGAGTTAAACGCAAGCTTTGGTGGCAGTTTGGGCGTTTAACTCCAACTTTTATGCCAGTTCTAGCATTTTGACTTCAGAATAAGGCAGAGAAGGGGCGTTTGAACGCCAGTTTGCGTCATCAAAACTCGAGCAAAGTATAGACTACTATATATTGCTGGAAAGCCCTGGATGTCTACTTTCCAACGAACTTGAGAATGTTCCATTTGGAGTTCTATAGCTCCAGAAAATCTACTTCGAGTGCAGGAAAGTCAGAATCCAACAGCATCACCAGTCCTTTGTGAGCCTCTGAATCAGATTTTTGCTCAGGTCCCTCAATTTCAGCCAGAAAATACCTGAAATCACAGAAAAACACACAAACTTATAGTAAACTCCAGAAATATGAATTTTGCATAAAACTAATAAAAACATCCAAAAAAGTAACTAGATCCTACTAAAAACTACCTAAAAAATGTCAAAAAGCGTATAAATTATCCACTCATCAGGTTGTAATGGGGTTAGGGTTAAGGTGGGGTAGATATGGCTAAGTGGACTAAAGATTTGGATCTTTGATTAGCTCAAGTATCTCACTCAACCTATATCAACCAAATAACAAAAATGCATTCTAACCACCCATTACTTCTTTTTACGCACATTCATGCCTTAGTTTTTATTCAAAACACATATGCATTTCTTATTCATTTTTTTCTTTTCTTTGGGACAACCTCTGTCCCATATTATTACTATATTTTTTTTTCTTTTATTTCATTTTTTTCTTCTTTTCTATTCTTCTTTTTTTTTTATGACAAATGCATATGGTTAAAGTAAATTGATACATGAATGTGTACTCATTTTTCCAATTTTTTCAATAAGTACCCAAAACATAATTTTTCTCTACCAATGCTTCCCAAAATTTTCCCCACACTTAAATGACACACACTCCTCAACCTAAGCCAATCAAGGATACAATCCAAGGTAAATTCATGGTTTTCCGCTTAAGGTTGTAATGTGGTGATATTACAAACAATGGGGTCAAATAAGGCTCAAAGGGGTTAACAAAGGTAGATGCAAGGGTAGGTCTATATGGATAAAGTAAGCTTTTATCAAAGATGGCCTCAATCATGCTCAATGCAATTCACAACATCAATCGTTGGAAATAAAGAATCAAGCAAAACCAAGATTACAATCACAATCATAGAAGGAGAAAAATCACACTATGAACAAAATTAGTGGTTAGAATGTGTAACCACTCATTAAAGCTCAAAAAAATTCACAAGACATTTTGTTCTATCTCTCCTCTATGTTCCACAAAAATTCATTCAAGCAAGTTTAAAACCAATTTTCCAAATGAATTCAATAGAATGCCCTAAAAACAAAATTCTTGGAAAATCCTTGTTTGTTTTCACCAAAATTATTTCCTATATGTATGTATGATGTGATGGATGCAATTTCAAAAACTTTCCTAGTTCTATTCCTAATTTTCAACATCCAAAAATTAACATGAACAATTAGGACAAAATTGAACTAGGCACTATGATATTCACATCGTCCAATCACAACTTCTATCTATCAAATATATACTAATAAAAAGATGCGAAAATGCAATACGCAATAGCTAGATATAAACTATGATATATATATATACCCAAAAGAAAATGCAATGCAACAGTCAAAAATACTACAAATATATACAAGAAACCTAAAAAAATAAAAATAAAGTGCAAGTGTTCGGAAAAGAAAGTTTACGCCCCAAATTGATGAATCCTCCCCCACACTTAAGCGTTGCACGGTCCTCCGTGCACAAAAAAAAATCCGGGAAGAATGTCTCTCAAGAGCTCCACCTTCGGTTGGCGGATGTGGGCGCTTGGGTTGTGTGAAAATCACCAAGTCCAATGTGTACTCGGCATCTCCATCCTCAGTGTCCTCCTCCTCTCCCGGTTCCTTGCCTCACGTCTCATCCTCAAAAAGAATGAATAAAGTATAATTAAGAATAATAGGGCAAGTGATACAAAAGGGTAAAGGAGTGAGCAAATAAGCATCTAATTGAGGAAGTTTGCCTAGTTGTGTGGTAGGATAAAAAGATGAGCCTTGTGTGTATTCCAAGTGTGCACGTGGTTAGAATACAGACAACGGCCCATTAAAATGGGATCCACACAATCAAAAAGTAAGAATGAGTTCCTCAATTAAATGTCCTAAGATGCAAGTAAGAGGTGAGATAATTAAACACAAGCAATCTTAGGCAATTACAACAAGAGTGAATTGAATGTAGAAAATATTGGATATTGAAGGTGTGCAAGTGAAAGAGCAAAAGTGATGTAAATTAGCAAAACAAACAATAACCAATACAATGATGAAAAGAAAATTACTTATTCATCCTTAGGAAAAATCAAATAATCACATGGTTAAGGTGTTTGTTACAAAAAGTGACAAGTCTTGATAGAATCAAGCCAAGTCAACTCAAACAAATGCAAAGCATTAATCAAGAAACAAAGACCTTGGATGTGATTATATTCACTTAAAAACCAAGATGAACAAGCAACTCAATTCAATTCACTAAATTTCATGTGCACTCATAAAAGTTTCACCTAATATGCAACATGTAAATGTGCAAATCCAATTAGGTGCTAGTATAAACAAACCAATCAAACAACAAGCAAACACTTGCAAATCAAGTATAAATGCATTGAAGAAATTCAATCAATAAACAAACCAATCAAACAACAAGCAAACACTTGCAAATTATTCATTTAACAAACAACTAAAGCAAAACTAATACAATCACTAAAGGAGAATAAAAAGCAAACAAAACAGAGTAGAGCAAATAGAGAATAGAGCAAAAACAAGAGAAGAGAGGGGTGAAAGAAAGAAGGAGAGAAGAAGTAGAGAGAAAAGAAGAAAAGGAGGTGTAATGGTGAGAAAACAGAGGCGTGCGTACGCACAGGGTTGTGTGCGTATGCACACTAGGGGAGGTGTGTGCTCGCACAAGCTGTGCGAGTGCACCAAGCAAAAGAGGAATTAAGAAGTGTGCGCACGTACAAGGGTGTGCGCACGTACAGAAGGTAAAGAAATAAAGGGTGAGCAGACGCACAAGTGTGAGAGGAGATTAGAAGGTGTGTGTTCATACCCTGACCGAGCTCCCCAAACTCGGGAAGTTCATAGAAGGTCCGACCTCGTCCCAAGGCCCACGCCTGAGGTCGGACCTCGGACAAAATAAGCTAAGAAGGCCCATCAAAAGGAACGAAGCCCAAAACCTAAAAGCCGAAAAGGCCTAGGAAAGGCGGTTCCGCAAAGATAGGGATAAAACTCCCAAAAGATAAGATAAGATAAGAATATCTTATCCAGGGAAGATCACAGCCAACTACTATAAATACACTGGAGCACCCAGGTATAACTCATACTCTAATTCTACTCAATATCTGCTTGGACCCATGCTAACTTAAGCATCGGAGTGTCATTGCAGGTACAACCACCAACCACTCCACATATCAAGCTCGGGTCCCTGACCCCCACCTCGGGCCTCACCAAGACGTCCGAGCTACTCGTTTCAGGTAACCCCCGGAACAGTGTGCATACGCACAAGCGTGTGCGCACGCACAGAAGAATTTTTTTTTCAAAAATATGAAGCGTCAAAATTGCCAGCTATCACGCCATCTGTGTGTACGCACACAGGTCCGTGCGCATGCACAAGAGGCAAAAAGGAGAGGGTACGGACACACAAGACGTGCAAACGCTCCCACCAGAAGGGGAGCAAGCTGGTGTGCACGCACATAGAATGTGAAAATGGGGGTTTTGTGTGTACGCACAGGTGTGTGCGCACGCACATGCTCTAATTTTCTAAAAAAAAAATTAGTGCACTAAGACACCAAACTTGATATCCAAAATAGCATTTTCAACCCCAAAACATATTATTCATCAAAAACACATGATCTAAACTAAAATATAATCAATTAAGCTTGAAATTAAACTAAACCTAAGCTATGTACAAGAAATAAAATGCAATAAATTGAAACTATGTACAAAGAGAGGGTTGGAAAGGTGTTACCATGGTGGGATGTCTCCCACCTAGCACTTTCATTTATTGTGTTTAAGTTAGACTTATGGAGAGCTTTAATGGAGACTTGTGCTTGTTGGTGCACGAAATTGCGATCATCAATGGTGCCATCAACATGGTACGCTCAATTGCAATATCAACTCTTTATCACAACTTCGCACAACTAACCAACAAGTGCACTGGGTCGTCCAAGTAATAAACCTTACGCGAGTAAGGGTCGATCCCACGAAGATTGTTGGTATGAATCAAGCTATGGTCATCTTGTAAATCTCAGTCAGGCGGATTCAAATGGTTATGGAGGATTAATGATTAAAAGATAAATAAAACATAAAGTAAAGATAGAGATACTTATGTAATTCATTGGTGAGAATTTCAGATAAGCGTATGGAGATGCTTTGTCCCTTCCGTCTCTCTGCTTTCCTACTGTCTTCATCCAATCCTTCTTACTCATTTCCATGGCAAGTTGTATATTGGGCATCACCGTTGTCAATGGCTACAGTCCCGTCCTCTCAGTAAAAATGTTCAACGCGCTCTGTCACAGCACGGCTAATCATCTGTCGGTTCTCAATCAGGTTGGAATAGAATCCAGTGATTCTTTTGCGTCTGTCACTAACGCCCCACAATCGCGAGTTTGAAGCTCGTCACAGTCATTCAATCCTTGAATCCTACTCAGAATACCACAGACAAGGTTTAGACCTTCCGGATTCTCTTGAATGCCGCCATCAATTCTAGCTTATACCACGAAGATTCCGATTAAGGGATCCAAGAGATATCCACTCAATCTAAAGTAGAACGGAGGTGGTTGTCAGGCACACGTTCATAGGTGAGAATGATGATGAGTGTCACGGGTCATCACATTCATCAAGTTGAGGAACAAGTGATATCTTAGAACAAGAATAAGCTGAATTGAATAGAAGAACAATAGTAATTGCATTAATACTCGAGGTACAGCAGAGCTCCACACCTTAATCTATGGTGTGTAGAAACTCCACCGTTGAAAATACATAAGAACAAGGTCTAGGCATGGCCGAATGGCCAGCCTCCAATAATCTAAGAACTAGACGTCCAAAGAAGATCCTAAGATCTAAAGTGATCAAAAGATTTCAGGATGTAAAATACAATAGAAAAGGTCCTATTTGTAGATAACTAGTAGCTTAGGGTTTACAAAAATGAGTAAATGACATAAAAATCCACTTCCGGGCTCACTTGGTGTGTGCTTGGGCTGAGCATTAAAGCTTTCATGTATAGATACTTTTCTTGGTGTTAAACGCCAGCTTTTGTGCCAGTTTGGGCGTTTAACTCCCATTCTTGTGCCAGTTTTGGCGTTTAACGCCAGAATTCTTGAGCTGACTTGGAACGCCTGTTTGGGCCATCAAATCTCGGGCAAAGTATGGACTTTTATACATTGCCTGAAAGCCCAGGATGTCTACTTTCCAACGCAGTTGAGAGCATGCCAATTAGGCTTTTGTAGCTCCAGAAAATCCACTTCGAAATCAGGGAGGTCAGAATCCAACAGCATCTGCAGTCCTTTTTAGCCTTTGAATTAGATTTTTGCTTAGGTCCCTCAATTTCAGCCAGAAAATACCTGAAATCACAGAAAAACACACAAACTCATAGTAAAGTCCAGAAAAGTGAATTTTAACTAAAAATACTATAGATTCCAAATTATCAATGAAACTTAGCTCCAATTAGATGAGCGGGACTAGTAGCTTTTTGCCTCTGAACAGTTTTGGCATCTCACTTTATCCTTTGAAGTTCAGAATGATTGGCTTCTATAGGAACTCAGAATCCGGATAGTGTTATTGATTCTCCTAGTTAAGTATGATGATTCTTGAACACAGCTACTTTATGAGTCTTGTCCGTGGCCTAAAGCACTCTGTTTTCCAGTATTACCACCGGATACATACATGCCACAGACACATAACTGGGTGAACCTTTTCAGATTGTGACTCAGCTTTGCTAGAGTCCCCAATTAGAGGTGTCCAGGGTTCTTAAGCATACCCTTTTTGCTTCGGATCACGACTTTAACCGCTCAGTCTCAATTTTTCACTTGACACCTTCACGCCACAAGCACATGGTTAGGGACAGCTTGGTTTAGCCGCTTAGGCCATGATGTTATTCCTGTAGACCCTCCTATCCACTGATGCTCAAAGCCATGGATCCTTTTTATTACCCTTGCCTTTTGGTTTAAAGGGCTATTGGCTTTTTCTGCTTGCTCCTTTTTTTTTTCGCATATACTCTCTTTTTTTTCTGTAAGCTTTTCACTGCTTTTTCTTGCTTCAAGAATCA
>NC_029776.3:79725259-79726325 GCF_000817695.3 Arachis duranensis
TAGTTTTAAGGATGAATTTGAAATCATGTACTTCTTGTTCTTTTGTAATAAAAACAGTTTTCATTTAAGAAAGGTGATGGATTCATAGGACATTCATAACTGTAAGGCATAGACACTAAGACACTAATGATCATAAGGCACAAATATAGATAAACATAAGCATAAAAATTCGAAAAACAGAAAAATAAAGAACAAGGAGATTAAAGAACGGGTCCACCTTAGTGATGGCGGCTTGTTCTTCCTCTTGAAGATCTTATGGAGTGCTTGAAGATCTTATTGTTCTTCCTTGCCTTTGTTGCTCCTCTCTCATGATTCTTTGATCTTCTCTAATTTCATGGAGGAGGATGGAATGTTCTTGGTGCTCCACCCTTAGTTGTCCCATGTTGGAACTCAATTCTCCTAGGGAGGTGTTGATTTGCTCCCAATAGTTTTGTGGAGGAAAGTGCATCCCTTGAGGCATCTCAGGGATTTCATGATGAGGAATTTCCTCATGCTCATGTCCATGAGTGGGATCTCTTGTTTGCTCAATCCTTTTCTTAGTGGTATTCATGAAGACTTGGTCCAACCTTTGATCAAAGTTGACCCTTTTTGAGTTTGAAAAGGACCTCAGGGATCACCTTCTTCATGGCCACAACTTCATAGAAGTGGTCTTGATGCACCCTTGAGATGAATCTCTCCATCTCCCATGACTCAGAGGTGGAAGCTTTTGCCTTCCCTTTCCTCTTTCTAGAGGTTTCTCTGGCCTTAGATGCCATAAATGGTTATGAAAAAACAAAAAGGAATGCTTTTACCACACCAAACTTAGAAAGTTTGCTCGTCCTTGAGCAAAAGAAGAAAGAAGAGAGTAGAAGAAGAAGAAATAGAGGAGATGGAGGTGGCTTTGTTTTTCGGCCAAGGGGGAGAAGTAGTGTGCAGGTTGTGTGAAAATGAAGGAGTGAAGATGTGTTTATATAGGGGTGGAGAGAGGGGTAAGGTTCGGCCATTATGGGTGGGTTTAGGAGGGAAAGTGGTTTGAATTTGAATGATGAGGTAGGTGGGGATTTATGAAGGATGGATGTGAGTGGTA
>NC_029776.3:79726544-79729523 GCF_000817695.3 Arachis duranensis
TAAACGCTGGGCTGGTGCCCATTTCTGGCGTTTAACGCCAGCTTCTTGCCCATTCCTGGCGTTAAACGCCAGTCTGGTGCCCCTTTCTGGCGTTAAACGCCCAGAATTGTGCCAGACTGTGTGTTAAACGCCCATTTACTGTCTTCACTGGTGTTTAAATGCTAGCAAGCTTTCCTCCAGGGTGTGCTATTTTTCTTTCTGTTTTTCATTCTGTTTTTGCTTTTTTTCAATTGATTTTGTGACTTCTCATGATCATCAACCTATAGAAAACATAAAATAACAAAAGGAAAATAGATAAATATAACAGTGGGTTACCTCCCAACAAGCGCTTCTTTAATGTCAGTAGCTTGACAGTGGGCTCTCATGGAGCCTCACAGATGTTCAGAGCAATGTTGGAACCTCCCAACACCAAACATAGAGTTTGACTGTGGGGGTTCAACACCAAACTTAGAATTTGGTTGTGGCCTTCCAACACCAAACTTAGAGTTTGACTGTGGGGGCTCTGTTTGACTCTGTTTTGAAAGAAGCTCTTTATGCTTCCTCTCCATGGTTACAGAGGGATATCCTTGAGCCTTAAACACAAAGGATTCTTCATTCACTTGAATGATCAATTCTCCTCTGTCAACATCAATCACAGCCTTTGCTGTGGCTAGGAAGGGTCTACCAAGGATGATGGATTCATCCATGCACTTCCCAATCTCTAGGACTATAAAATTAGCAGGGATGTAATGGTCTTCAATCTTTACCAGAACATCCTCTACAAGTCCATAAGCTTGTTTTCTTGAATTGTCTGCCATCTCTAGTGAGATTCTTGCAGCTTGTACCTCAAAGATCCCTAGCTTCTCCATTATAGAGAGAGGCATGAGGTTTATGCTTGGCCCTAGGTCACACAGAGCCTTCTTGAAGGTCATGGTGCCTATTGTACAAGGTATTGAGAACTTCCTAGGGTCCTGTCTCTTTTGAGGTAATCTCTGCCTAATCAAGTCATCCAATTCTTTGGTGAGCAAAGGAGGTTCATCCTCCCAAGTCTCATTACCAAATAACTTGTTATTTAGTTTTATGATTGCTCCAAGGTACTTAGCAACTTGCTCTTCAGAGGAAAAATACTCATCAGAGCTCATGAATGGCAGAAGTAAATCTAATGGAATCTCTATGGTCTCAGTGGAAGCCTCAGATTCCCATGGTTCCTCATTAGGGAACTCATTGGAGGCCAGTGGACGTCCATTGAGGTCTTCCTCAGTGGCGCTCACTGCCTCTTTCTCCTCTCCAAATTCGGCCATGTTGATGGCCTTACACTCTCCTTTTGGATTTTCTTTTGTATTGCTTGGAAGAGTACTAGGAGGGAGTTCAGTAACTTTCTTACTCAGCTGACCCACTTGTGCCTCCAAGTTTCTAATGGAGGACCTTGTTTCAGTCATGAAACTTTGAGTGGTTTTGATTAGATCAGAGACCATGGTTGCTAAGTCAGAGTGGCTCTGCTTAGAATTCTCTGTCTGTTGCTGAGAAGATGATGGAAAAGGCTTGCCATTGCTAAACCTGTTTCTTCCACCATTATTGGAAAAGTTATGGTTTTAAAAAGATATGATTGAAAAGATATGATTAAAAAAACAATTTAAAAAGATTGATTTTTTAAAATTAATGACTTGGCTAACAAGAAAAGATATGATTCAAACATTAAACCTTTCTCAACAGAAAAGGCAACATCCTTGAAATGTTGAATCAAATCATTAATTGATAGCAAGTATTTTTGAAAATAGAAAGAAATTGATTTTGAAAAAAGTATTTTTGAAAATGGAAAGAAATTGATGTTGAAAATATATGATTGAAAAGATATGATTTGAAAAAGATTTGATTTTGAAAAATTATGGAAACTTGAAAAAAATTTGAATTAAAAACAAAATCTTCCCCCTTGTGCCATCCTGGCGTTAAACGCCCAGAATGGTATCCATTCTGGAGTTTAACGCCCAAAGCTCTACCCTTTTGGGCGTTAAACGCCCAGCCAGACACCCTGGCTGGCGTTTAAACGCCAGTTTTCCTTCCTCACTGGGCGTTTTGAATGCCCAGCTTTTTTTGTGTAATTCCTCTGCTGAATGTTCCGAATCTTCAATTCTCTGTATTATTGACTTGAAAAGACACAAATTAAAAATTTTTTGGATTTTTAATAATGAGGAATAATCAAAATGTAACTAAAATCAAATAAACAATGCATGCAAGACACCAAACTTAGAAGTTCGTATACTACTGACACTAACAAATTGAGAATGCATATGAGAAACAACAAAACACACAAAACAAGAGAATTTAAAGATCAGAGCAAGGAAATCATCAAGAACATCTTGAAGATCAATGAAGACACATGAATGAATTCAAAAAATGCAAGAAGAACAGAAACATGCAATTGACACCAAACTTAAAATGAGACACTAAACTCAACAAGAAACATAAAATATTTTTTATTTTTATGATTTTGTAATTTTTTTGGATTTTTCAAAAATTATATGGAAAAGAAGATAAAGAGATTCAAAATTTTTAATAAGAATTCCTGAAATCATGCAATGTTAGTCTAAAGCTTTAGTCTAAAGAAATTAGACATGGAATGTTAGTCTAAAGCTTCAGTCTAAAGGAATTAGACATGGCTAGCCAAGCTTCAGCAGGACATTGCATTCAAGAGCTAAATTGATGAAAATCAATTAGCTTTGGTGATGATAGAAACATCACCTTGAAACTCTGGAATTCATTCTTAAAAATTCTGAAGAAAAATATCTAATCTAAGCAACAAGATGAACCGTCAGTTGTCCAAACTCGAACAATCCCCAGCAACAGCGCCAAAAACTTGGTGTTGTTGCCAGATTAAAACTTGGCACTGTTATTATAGGGAACAAATGCGAAACTGTAGTTAGGACATTTAATTCCCTAGCAACGGAATTGTGATCATCAATGGCGCCATCAACATGGTACGCTCAATTGCAATATCAACTC
>NC_029776.3:79729689-79735938 GCF_000817695.3 Arachis duranensis
GTCTCTCTGCTTTCCTACTGTCTTCATCCAATCCTTCTTACTCATTTCCATGGCAAGCTGTATGTTGGGCATCACCGTTGTCAATGGCTACAGTCCCGTCCTCTCAATGAAAATGTTCAACGCACTCTGTCATAGCACCGTTATTCATCTGTCGGTTCTCGATCATGTCGGAATAGAATCCAGTGATTCTTTTGCGTCTGTCACTAACGCCCCACAATCGCGAATTTGAAGCTCATCACAGTCATTCAATCCTTGAATCCTACTCAGAATACCACAGACAAGGTTTAGACCTTCCGGATTCTCTTGAATGCCGCCATCAATTCTAGCTTATACCACGAAGATTCCGATTAAGGGATCCAAGAGATATCCATTCAATCTAAAGTAGAACGGAGGTGGTTGTCAGGCACACGTTCATAGGTGAGAATGATGATGAATGTCACAGGTCATCACATTCATCAAGTTGAGGAACAAGTGATATCTTAGAACAAGAATAAGCTTAATTGAATAGAAGAACAATAGTAATTGCATTAATACTCGAGGTACAGCAGAGCTCCACACCTTAATCTATGGTGTGTAGAAACTCCACCGTTGAAAATACATAAGAACAATGTCTAGGCATGGCCGAATGGCCAGCCTCCAATAATCTAAGAACTAGACGTCCAAAGATGATCCTAAGATCTAAAGTGATCAAAAGATTTCAGGATGTAAAATACAATAGAAAAAGGTCCTATTTGTAGATAACTAGTAGCTTAGGGTTTACAAAAATGAGTAAATGACATAAAAATTCACTTTCGGGCCCACTTGGTGTGTGCTTGGGCTGAGCATTGAAGCTTTCATGTGTAGAGACTTTTCTTGGAGTTAAACACTAACTTTTGTGCCAGTTTGGGCGTTTAACTCCCGTTCTTGTTCCAGTTCCGGCATTTAACGCCAGAATTCTTGAGCTGACTTGGAACGCCTGTTTGGGCCATCAAATCTCGGGCAAAGTATGGACTATTATACATTTCTGGAAAGCCCAGGATGTCTACTAAACGCCAGAATTAAGAGCATGCCAATTGGGTTTTTGTAGCTCCAGAAAATCCACTTCGAAAGCAGGGAGGTCAGAATCCAACAGCATTTGCTGTCCTTTTTAGCCTCTGAATCAGATTTTTGCTCAGGTCCCTCAATTTCAGTCAAAAAATACCTGAAATCACAGAAAAACACATAAACTCATAGTAAATTCCAGAAAAGTGAATTTTAAATAAAAACTAATAAAAATATAATAAAAACTAACTAAAACATACTAAAAACATACTAAAAACAATGCCAAAAAGCGTATAAATTATCCGCTCATCACTTGTATTCATCATGGAGCTTCCAACAATGCTAGAATCTCCACAATTCCCAATTGATTGCACCAAGCTTGAATGGAGTGTCCAACAAGTTATGAGCTCCCAACAAGAAAAACAAAAAGCTAACAAGGGAAGCATATTTACAATAGCAAATAAAAAGCAAGATATTCGCATACTAACATATTCACAAAAGCCAAAAACAAGTAAGCAACAAATGTACAATCAACCAAAAATAAGCTATTTACATATTAACATATTTACAATAGCCAAAAGCATACACCATTGCAACTCTCCGGCAATGGCGCCAAATTTGATGAATGAGAATTTCTCATCGATCTAGATTTTCACAAAGTAGAATTCCATCGTTGAAAGTATAGTCTAGACCAACAATTAATTCCCACATCAAATGTTTTAAATTCAAATTATAATAACCGAGATCGAGAGTAATTCAACCTCAGGTCATTCTCCCTAGGAGTTGCAATTAAGTGTCAATTTATTGGCTATGAGAGAGAGCATGGGGAATTGGGAATGAAAGCAAGAGAGCAAGAGATGTAAATAGCAAAGAATTAAATAAACATGCAAGGAATTAAAAGAAAGCAAATAAACATGCAAGGAATTAAAAGAAAGCAAATAAACATGCAAGGAATGTAAATGGCAACTCTTGGCAAGAATTGGGGAGTTTAGGTTTCCTATCCTAGTTGTGGACCACAAACATGGCAATTGTGTGGAATCAATCCAAACTAGTCAATCTTCCTTGAGAATTAGTCAAAAGAGCGTAATTGATCTGAATCCATAAGTCCTAGTCAACTCACTAATTACTTAGTGAAAGACTAGTGTTAATGGAAACCAAACCAATTAACTTTTCTCACACAATGCAGAATGGACATCCACAACTCAATTCCAACCAAACATCCAATTTCTCAACCAAGAATGTGAAAACTAAACATGCAAGAAATTAAACATCAAGGGAATAAAAGTCAAAGCAATTAAATGCAAGGAAAAAACTTAGAATGCAAGAAACCTCTTGGCAAGTAATTGAGAGCTAAGGTTACCTGTCCTAGCCATTGACCACAAACATATGATGATTATGAAGAGTTAATCCTACTTAGTCAACCTTACATCGAAGATAAGTCAAAATAGGCATAGTTAATTTCAATCTCTAAGTCCTATGTCAACACTAGGTCACATAGAGTCAAGGGAAACCAAATTAACTTACTACTCTAATATATCAAACAAGAATGGACATCAATGACTCAAGGGACACCAAAGTCAACAATTCCAAGCCAAGAGTGTAGAAAAACTATGTAAAAATCCAACCAAGCATTTTATCAAATACTTGGTGTGCATGAGAATAAAATAATATTAAATTGCAATAAAATAAATTCTAAAACTACCAAAGCAAGAAAGTAACAATAACAACTAGAGAAAGCAATAATTGACATGAAAACATAAAATTGCATTAATTAGAATTAAAATGACAAAAGTGTTTATAACATGAAAATGACATAAGAGAGAAAATAACAAAAGAGATGAAGAAGGTAAAGACAAGAAAGCATAGAAACATAAATGAAACTACATTAAAACAAGAATTAAAGTGCTGAAATTAAAAGAAAACTAAGGTAAAAACACTAATTCTAGAGAGAGAGGGAGCTTCTCTCTCTAGAAACTAAGAGAAAAACGTAGAAAAGCTAAACCTAATTGCTCTCCCTTCATTCCTCTTCACTTCGGCCTTAAATAGCTTCAGAAAATGAGTTGGACTGGGTTTTAGAGGCCCAGAATTCGCCCCCAGCGATTTGCATTAATGACCTCACGCATATGCACGCGTGCATGCGTACGCACGACCTACTGTGCGTACGCACAGTTGCGCAAAATTCCCATCATGCGTACGCACGACACTTGGTACGTACGCATCCCTGCACGAAGTCACCGTTGTGCGTGCGTACGCACCTTTGCAGTAACTTCCAAACTTCATTTTCTTCATGATTTTTCCCTTTTACATGCTTTTCTCTTCACTTCTTCCATCCATACTTGCCTTGGAAACCTAAAATCACTCAACAAATTCATCAAGGCACCAAATGGGATTAAAGTGAATTAATTTTAGCTATTTTAAGGCTTAAAAAGCATGTTTTCACAATTAAGCACAAATCTAGGAAGAAATCTCAAAAGTGTGCTATTTAGATGAATAAATGTGGGTTTATGTGATGAAATCCACCCAAATCAAACCAAAATATATCGTAAAATATTGATTCATCACCTCTCTTGGTATAAACCTCCTCAAGAGATGCCACTATTGCTTTCTCCCAAGTGAACTCCATTGGTTTAGGAAAATATGGGCGGCAAAATGATTATTGTAAAAGACAGGTAAATAAGTCATTTAAATGATTAAACATTCAATTGTCTGGTTATTTAGCTAGGCTTCAAATTGAACTAGTTTTTAAAGCTAATCTTAATAACGATCATAGTATCACATTATGTAGGTTGTTCGTTAATTAGATTGCCAGTGAAGTTCACTGTATCTTTCTTTTGTAGTCATACATTGCAGATATTGGGCCTGACAAAGTACGAGAAGGCAAGGAACGTGGATTACCAGAGGGAATTCCTTCACTACCAGAATATTTGGTTGAATATTGCTGAGTGGCAGTTGATGACCTGGATTTCACTACCCACATATAATGAATCCGTTCTTTAGCAAGCGCACCAAATTATCGTCAAGTAATAACCCACAATGGAGTGGGATCGTATCCATAGAGATTAATTGGATTAAGCAAGAAATAGTTGATTAATTAGCCTAGTTAGACAAGCACAATTGGAGAGATAATCAACAAGGAAATGTAAATAACATGAAAGTAACGGAAAGCAATAAAGTGCAAGAAAGTAAATGGCAAGGAAAGTAAAGTACAAGAAAGTAAAGTGCTAGAAATGTAAAGTGCAGAAAATGTAAATGACCACAAAGTAAATAAAAAAAGAAAGATAAAATAAACATTGGGATCAAGAGATATTGTATTCTCCAGATTAATTGATTTCATCTCATCTTCAATCATGCAACTCATTGACCTCTTGGCAATCATGATTGATTGAGTCCCAATTCCTTGGTGACTCAATCTCTCAAATCTTGATCAATAGCCAATTCCTTGGTCTAATTTCTCATGAGAAGAGATGAAGAATGGTCCCTGATTATACCACATATTATCATAGGTCCAAGTAGAGGGGGGATTATATGTCACGTATCCCATCACCAAAACCCAGATTCTACTCAAGTGTGAGAAGGGATTTCAAGCATGGTTTCATGTTTCCTTTTCCAAGGCTTCCATGAAATCCAATTGCATTCAATCTCTTTTCCAAGATAATTGAACACTAAGAATTAAGAACGAAATTCCTTCTAGCATATCAAAGAGAAGATGAAGAGAAGAAGAAGAATAAAAATAATCAATCCATTGAAAAACAATAGAGCTCTCTTTCCTAATGGAAAGAGTTAGTAATTCATAACTAAATTATTTACAAAGTAAGAAAGAAAAGAGGAGAAATTGATGGTGAACGGAGAGGGTCTGATGAGCGGATAATTTATACGCTTTTTGGCACTATTTTTAGTATGTTTTTAGTACATTTTAGTTAGTTTTTAGTATGTTTTTATTAGTTTTTATTTAAAATTCACTTTTCTGGGCTTTACTATGAGTTTGTGTGTTTTTCTGTGATTTTAGGTATTTTCTGGCTGAAATTGAGGGACTTGAGCAAAAATCTGATTCAGAGGCTGAAAAGGACTGCAGATGCTGTTGGATTCTCACCTCCCTGCACTCGAAGTGAATTTTCTGGAGCTACAGACGCCCAATTGGAGCGCTCTCAATTGCGTTGGAAAGTAGACATCCTGGGAATTCCAGCAATATATAATAGTCCATACTTTGCTCGAGATTTGATGGCCCAAACGGCGTTGCAAATCAGCTTCAAAATTCCCGGTGTTTAACGCCGGAACTGGCACAAAAATTAGCACACACCAAGTGGACCCCGGAAGTGGATTTTTATGTCATTTACTCATTTCTGTATACCCTAGGTTACTAGTTCACTATTAATAGGATCTTTTGACATTGTATCTTCACCTCATGACACTTTACATGTTTCTCATTGTATCTTCTACAGCATAAGTCTCTAAACCCCATGGTTGGGGGTAAGGAGCTCTGCTGTGTCTTGATGGATTAATGCAATTACTACTGTTTTTCATTCAATGACGCTTGCTTCTATTCTAAGATATCACTTGTTCTTCAACTTGATGAATGTGATGATCCGTGACACTCATCATCATTCTCGCCTATGAACGTGTGCCTGACAACCACCTCCGTTCTACTTTAGATTGAGTTGATATCTCTTGGATCCCTTAATCGGAATCTTCGTGGTATAAGCTAGAATTGATGGCGGCATTCAAGAGAATCCGGAAGGTCTAAACCTTGTCTGTGGTATTCTGAGTAGGATTCAAAGATTGAATGACTGTGACGAGCTTCAAACTCCTGAGGGCTGGGTGTTAGTGACAGACGCAAAAGAATCACTGGATTCTATTCCAACCCGATTGAGAACCGACAGATGATTAGCCGTGCAATGACAGAGCGCGTTGAACATTTTCACTGAGAGGATGGGAGGTAGCCATTGACAACGGTGAAACCCTACATACAGCTTGCCATGGAAGGAGTCTTGCGAGCATGAAGAAGAAGACAGTAGGAAAGCACAGATACAGAAGACAGAGCATCTCCAAAACCTCAACCTATTCTCCATTACTGCAAAACAAGTACTTATTTCATGTTCTTTTACTTTTCACAATCAAACCTGATAATTATTGATATCCTGACTAAGATTTACAAGATAACCATAGCTTGCTTCAAGCCAACAATCTCCGTGGGATCGACCCTTACTCACGTAAGGTATTACTTGGACGACC
>NC_029776.3:79736112-79739031 GCF_000817695.3 Arachis duranensis
TTTTATTTTTGTTGGTTTAGAGTCTTTTATTTGAGTTTAGTTTCATATTTTAAGTTTGGTGTCAATTGCATGCTTTTGTTTTCTTTTAAATTTTCGAATTTGCATGTTCTTAGTCCTTTCTTAATCCTTAAAAATTCTAAGTTTGATGTCTTTTTGTTGTTTTTCTCTTTCCTCATTAAAATTTAAAAATAAAAAAATTATCCTTTCCTTATTTTACTCATAATTTTCAAAATTTTGCATTAAATTAGTCAAAGATTTTCAAAATCATATCTTTTTTTTAGTCAAGTCAAAATTCTAATTTCAAAAAAATTGATCTTTTCAAATCTTTTTCAAAAAAATCAAATCTTTTTCAAAATAATTTTCAATCATATCTTTATAATTGATTACTTAATTTAGTTTTCAATTTGCTTTGATTTTATTCTCTTTTGGTTTTCAAATTCTTATTTTATTTTCCATTTATTTTATTTCATTTTTTTCGGTTATTTAAAAAAACAATTTTACTTTACTTGTGAATCCATATCATATTCCCTTTCTCCATCATAGACCTAAGTGGAATTGAGCAGTTCAGAAGGACTCTGGGGTCATATGCTAACCCCATTACAGCTGCATATGGGAGTAGCATCTGTATACCTCCCATTAAAGCAAGCAGCTTTAAGCTAAATCCTCAACTCATTATCATGGTGCAGCGAAATTATCAATATTCCGGTCTTCCACAGGAAGAACCTACTGAGTTTCTGGCACAGTTCTTACAAATTGCTGACACAGTACGTGATAAAGAGGTGGATCAGGATGTCTACAGATTATTGCTGTTTTCATTTGCTGTAAAAGATCAAGCTAAGAGGTGGTTGAATAACCAACCCATAGCAAGCATAAAAACATGGAGACAGTTATCAGACAAATTCCTGAATCAATTTTACCCTCCAAAAAGGATGACACAGCTAAGGCTGGACATCCAAGGCTTTAAACAAGAGGATAATGAATCCCTTTATAATGCCTGGGAGAGGTATAGAGGTATGCTAAGAAAATGCCCCTCTGAAATGTTTTCAGAGTGGGTACAGCTAGACATCTTCTACTATGGGCTTACAGAGAAAGCTCAGATGTCTCTAGACCACTCAGCTGGTGGATCTATACATATGAGGAAGACGATTGAGGAGGCTCAAGAGCTTATAGATACTTTTGCTAGAAATCAACATTTGTACTCTAGCAATGAGTCCTCTACAAAAGAAGAAGTTATGGCAGTAGCCACTGATCCTACTCCTCAAGAACAGATGGTTGAGCTTAATCAGCAATTACACCTGATGACAAAACAGTTAGCAGAATTTAAAGAGATGCTCCAAGAAACTAAAATTGCTAACAAGAACATAGAATCACAGTTGAATCAGGTAAAACAGCAGTTATCTAAACAGATAACAGAAGAATGCCAAGCAGTTCAACTGAGGAGTGGGAAGACATTGAATAACACTGCTCAAAGTAGCAAAAAGCCAATAAAGGAACAATTGACAGAGGATAACCAAACCACTGTCCAAAATCCCTCTTAGGACAGTAAGAGCCCAGAAAGGAATACTCTTAGTGTTCAAACGCCAGAAAGGGGGGAAAAGCTGGCGTTAAACGCCCATTCCCTGCCCAGTTCTGGCGTTCAAACGCCAGAAAAGGGGGAAAAGTTGGCGTTAAATGCCCATTCTTCACCCAATCCTGGTGTTCAAACGCCAATGGAGAATCAGACACCTGAGAGTGCTGGTAGTAACCCCTCTAAAAAGGCTTCTCCAACCACCTCTGTAAGGAATAAACCTGCAGCAATTAAGGTTGAAGAATATAAAGCCAAGATGCCTTATCCTCAGAAACTCCGCCAAGCAAAACAGGATAAGCAATTTGCCCGCTTTGCAGACTATCTAAGGACTCTTGAAATAAAGATTTTGTTTGCAGAGGCACTTGAGCAAATACCCTCTTATGCTAAGTTCATGAAAGAGATCTTAAATCATAAGAAGGATTGGAGAGAAAATGAAAAAGTTTTTCTCACTGAAGAATGCAATGCAGTCATTTTAAAGTGCTTACCAGAGAAGCTTAAAGATCCTGGAAGCTTTATGATACCATGCACATTAGAGGGTACTTGTACCAAGAAAGCTCTATGTGATCTCGGGGCAAGTATCAACCTAATACCTGCATCCACTATCAGAAAGCTTGGCTTGACTGAAGAAGTCAAACCAACCAGGATTTGACTGAAGAGGTCAAACCAACCCGGATATGTCTTCAACTTGCTGATGGCTCCATTAAATATCCATCAGGCATAATTGAGGACATGATTGTCAAGGTTGGACCATTTGCCTTTCCCACTGACTTTGTAGTGCTGGAAATGGAGGGGCACAAGAATGCAACTCTCATTCTAGGAATACCTTTCCTAGCAACTGGACAAACCCTCATTGACGTCCAAAAAGGGGAATTAACCCTGAGAGTCAATGAGGATGAGTTCAAGTTGTCAAGGCTATGCAGCATCCAGACACATCAAATGACTGCATGAGCACTGATATTATTGACTCTTTGGTGGAGGAGGTCAATATGACTGAAAGTCTCGAATCAGAGCTAGAGGACATCTTTAAAGATGTTCAGCCTGATCTGGAGGAACTAAAGGAAATAAAAGAACCTCTGAAAATTCCTCAGGATGAGGAGAAACCTCCTAAACCTGAGCTCAAACCACTACCACCATCCCTGAAATATGCATTTCTGGGAGAGGGTGACATTTTTCCAGTGATCATAAGCTCTGCTTTAAATCCACAGGAAGAGGAAGCACTAATTCAAGTGCTAAGGACACACAAGACAGTTCTTGGGTGGTCCATAAGTGATCTTAAGGGCATTAGCCCAGCAAGATGCATGCACAAGATCCTATTGGAGGATGATGCTAAGCCAGTGGTTTAACCACAAAGG
>NC_029776.3:79739147-79739599 GCF_000817695.3 Arachis duranensis
CTATTTCTGATAGCCCCTGGGTGAGCCCTGTCCAAGTTGTCCCCAAGAAGGGAGGCATGACAATGGTTCATAATGAAAAGAATAAACTGGTTCATAACAGGGTGGCGCATGTGTATTGACTATAGAAGGCTCAATACAGTCACCAGAAAGGATCATTTTCCTTTACCATTCATAGACAAGATGCTAGAGAGACTAGCAGGTCATGAATACTACTGCTTTTTGGATGGCTATTCAAGTTACAACCAAATTGTAGTAGACCCTCAGGACCAAGAGAAAACAGCATTCACATATCCTTCTGGAGTATTTGCCTACAGAAGGATGCCTTTTGGTCTATGCAATGCACCTGCAACCTTTCAGAGGTGCATGCTCTCTATCTTCTCTGATATGGTAGAAAAGTTCCTGGAAGTCTTCATGGATGACTTCTCAGTATTTGGAGACTCATTCAACTCCTG
>NC_029776.3:79740396-79740900 GCF_000817695.3 Arachis duranensis
CCACTGTCAAGCTACTGACATTAAAGAAGCGCTTGTTGGGAGGCAACCCAATGTTATATTTATTATTTTCCTTTGTTATTTTACGTTTTCTATAGGTTGATGATCATGGAAACTCACAAAATCAATTGAAAAAGTAGAAACAGAATGAAAAACAGAGAGAAAAATAGCACACCCTGGAGGAAAACTTGCTGGCATTTAAACGCCAGTAAGGGCAGCAAATAGGCGTTTAACGCCCAGTCTGGCACCATTATGGGCGTTTAACGCCAGAAAAGGGCACCAGACTGGCGTTAAACGCCAGGAATGGGCACCAAGCTGGCGTTAAATGCCAGAAATGGGCACCAGCCCGGCGTTTAATGCCAGGATTGGCAGAAGGAGCATTTTTGCTCACCACTTGGTGCAGGGATGAATTATCCTTGACACCTCAGGATCTATGGACCCCACAGGATCCCCACCTACCCCACCACTCTCTCTCTTCTTTCTTCTTTTGCTCGAGGACGAGCAAAT
>NC_029776.3:79741104-79742083 GCF_000817695.3 Arachis duranensis
ATCACTAAGGTGGACCCGTTCTTTAATCTCCTTGTTCTTTATTTTCTATTTTTCGAATTTTTATGCTTATGTTTATCTATGTTTGTGTCTTATTACATGATCATTGGTATCTTAGTGTCGATGCCTTAAAGCTATGAATGTCCTATGAATCCATCACATTTCTTAAATGAAAAATGTTTTTATTACAAAAGAACAAGAAGTACAGGATTTCGAATTTATCTCTGAAACTAGTTGAATTAGTTTGATGTGGTGACAATATTTTTTGTTTTCTGAATGAATGCTTGAACAGTGCATATGTCTTTTGAATTTGTTGTTTAAAGAATGTTAAATTTGTTGGCTCTTGAAAGAATGATAGAAAAGGAGAAATGTTATTGAGGATCTAAAAAAATCATCAAATTGATTCTTGAAGCAAGAAAAAGCAAAAAATAAAAAAATAAAACAAAAGAAAAAAAAGAAGAGAAGAAGAAAAAGCAAGCAGAAAAAGCCAATAGCCCTTTAAACTAAAAGGCAAGGGTAGAAATAAAAAGTGATCCAAGGCAAAAAGAGTGTACTTAAGAACCCTGGACACCTCTAATTGGGGACTCTTGCAAAGTTGAGTCACAATCTAAAAAGGTTCACCCAGTTATGTGTCTGTGGCATGTATGTATCCGGTGGTAATACTGGAAGACAGAGTGCTTTGGGCCACAGCCAAGACTCATAAAGTAGCTATGTTCAAGAATCATCATACTTAACTAGGAGAATCAATAATACTATCTGAATTCTGAGTTCCTATAGATGCCAATCATTCTAAACTTCAAAGGATAAAGTGAGATGCCAAAACTGTTCAGAAGCAAAAAGCTACTAGTCCCGCTCATCTAATTGGAGCTGAGTTTCATTGATATTTTGGAGTCTATAGTATGTTCTCTTCTTTTTATCCTATTTGATTTTCAGTTGCTTGGGGACAAGCAACAATTTAAGTTTGGTGTTGTGATGAGCGGAA
>NC_029776.3:79742269-79742503 GCF_000817695.3 Arachis duranensis
CTGTGATTTCAGGTATTTTCTGGCTGAAATTGAGGGACCTGAGCAAAAATCTGATTCAAAGGCTGAAAAGGACTGCAGATGTTGTTGGATTCTAACCTCCCTGCACTCGAAGTGGATTTTCTGGAGCTACAGACGCCCAATTGGCGCGATCTCAATTGCGTTGGAAAGTAGACATCCTGGGCTTTCCAGCAATGTATAATAGTCCATACTTTGCCCGAGATTTGATGGCCCAAA
>NC_029776.3:79742823-79743076 GCF_000817695.3 Arachis duranensis
TCTACAGCATGAGTCTCTAAACCCCATGGTTGGGGGTGAGGAGCTCTGCTGTGTCTTGATGGATTAATGCAATTACTACTGATTTTCATTCAATCACGCTTGCTTCTATTCTAAGATATCACTTGTTCTTCAACTTGATGAATGTGATGATCCGTGGCACTCATCATCATTCTCACATATGAACGCGCGTGATTGACAACCACTTCCGTTCTACTCTAGGCCGGGCGCATATCTCTTAGATTCCCCAACAGAA
>NC_029776.3:79743085-79773231 GCF_000817695.3 Arachis duranensis
GATTCAAGGATTGAATGACTGTGACGAGCTTCAAACTCTTGAGGGCTGGGCGTTAGTGACAGACGCAAAAGAATCACTGGATTTTATTGCAACCCGATTGATAACCGACAGATGATTAGCCGTGCTGTGACAGAGCGCGTTGAACATTTTCACTGAGAGGATGGGAGGTAGCCATTGACAACGGTGAAATCCTACATACAGCTTGCCATGGAAGGAGTCTTGCGTGCATGAAGAAGAAGACAGTAGGAAAGCAGAGATACAGAAGACAGAGCATCTCCAAAACCTCAACCTATTCTCCATTACTGCAAAACAAGTACTTATTTCATGTTCTTTTACTTTTCACAATCAAACCTGATAATTATTGATATCCTGACTAAGAGTTACAAGATAACCATAGCTTGCTTCAAGCCGACAATCTCCGTAGGATCGACCCTTACTCACGTAAGGTATTACTTGGACGACCCAGTGCACTTGCTGGTTAGTTGTGCAGAATTGCAAAAGTGTGATTGCAATTTTGTGCACCAGGGTCCTAAGACTTTCCCCAATCCAGCATGAGTAATTCTATGAAACTAAGGCCCTTATATAGGCTCTCATAAATTACAAACTTAAATGAAATTAAAAGCAAATTACAATGAAATAAAAATAAATTATTCTAGACTCTTCTTGTGGCATTGATTGATTGATAAGTGTCACTTGAATGAGAGTTGTAGTGGGCTTGATTGAAGGTTGAGGACTGCAGGGAGAAGTTGGCGTGTGGTTCCAAGTGCCACTCCCACTTGATTTTGCCCTTTGGAGTATGACCCACTTTGCAATGTTGAAAGTATGGAGTTGGTTGGGCCTCAAAATGAATGTCCACTATTAAGTTTTATATATTATTAGAAAGTGCTGGATATTATCTTTCCAACACCTTTAGAATCAACTCATTTGGACCTTTGTAGCTCAAGTTATGCCCATTTGAAGGTGAAGAGGTCAGTCTGTCAGGTAGCCTAGCGTGCCACGCCCACTTCTGGTGTGCCACGCCCCATATATTGTGAAATTGGTGTGCCATGCCCAAAACTGGCGTGCCACGCCTTCAATGATGCACCAAAATCTCCTCTCTGGCCATTTGAACTGGCGTGCCACACCCAAGACTCCAAGTGGCATGCCATAGTGAGATTCTTGAGCTGGCATGCCACGCCTTCGATACCAAGTGGCACGCCCAGGTTTTGCAATACTGAAATAATGGCCTTTTTCACCTCCAGTTTTAACTTCTACCCTAGAGTCTTATATATCGTTGGAAAGCTCTTGATGTCAGCTTTCCAAAGCGACCAATATCACATCATTTGGACCTCTACAACTCAAGTTATG
This sequence comes from Arachis duranensis, assembly GCF_000817695.3. Taxonomy (NCBI): domain Eukaryota; kingdom Viridiplantae; phylum Streptophyta; class Magnoliopsida; order Fabales; family Fabaceae; genus Arachis; species Arachis duranensis. The sequence goes on from NC_029776.3 coordinate 79,744,433, forward strand.
TCCCTTTGAAGAAGAAGAATAGGTCAGACTGGTAACTCTGTAGTGACGTCTTTTTCTCCCTGTGTTTTCGGGGTCAATATCTTCATCAATTCCAGTGTCCATCATAAATTGTTATATATGGTTGGAAAGTGTTGGATGTCTACTTTCTAATGGAACTGGAATCACCCCATTTGGAGTTGTATAACACAAGATATCTTCATTTGAATGAGAGGAGGTCAGGCTGGCATATGCCCCGGCGTGCCACACCCACTTCTTGGTGTGCCACGCCCATAGTGGGGCTCAAAATCACTCCTCTAGACCTTAAGCCTAGCGTGCCATGCCCAAAATACCAAGTGGCATGCACTCTTTGAGACTTGCCTTCATAACTTGGCGTGCCACGCCCAGAGCTCCAAGTGGCACGCCCATGTGAAATTCTTCAACCTTCTTTGCTAGAATGTTGACTTGGCGTGCCACGCCCATAGCTTCAAGTGGCACACCCAGCTTCATATGTTATTTTCTTCCCTTTTTGTTGCTCTTTTCACCTGAAATTCAACACAAACCCAATTCAAAGCAATGTACCATAATATATATCATTTAGTTCATGAAATTGCATTGATAAATGAGATTATGCTCTTTTTATGGTCCTTTTAGATAAGAAAAAGGGTACATGATGCGCAGTCATCAGTAGTACGTGCTAAAACACTAATATTCATTGTTGTATATGCTCAATTTGGAATTATTTTTATCACCTATTCAATATTCTTTTATAGACTAAGGATATTGATTTTGTGCTATCGCCTTTGACACTTGTATATTTTCATCTACATGTTATTCCATAGCTGAATTTTGCATCATATAATATACTTATCTGATGTCTAACGATAGTCAAATGAAGTAGTTGCTGATTTTATATCCTACATTTATCTATGCTAATAAATCTCTAACGGACAAGTTTTCGATGTCAGGGAAGAAAATGGCCCATCGCTGAGTGGATGTTCTATGTTGCCTTTTCTTTCTTTCGAGGGGCTTCGATTTTTGTGGGAGTATATAGAAGATGGGTTAAGGTATGTAAAAGATTCACTTGGCATTGAAGTTTAAGATTAAATATTTTACTGAATCTTTTTGTGAAATACAGGGTAATCCATTAGGAGGTGAGCGTGCTCGACACGTAGGGGTACTTGCAGAGGGTCTTATAGATGCTGCTTGGAACTTTATCGAACAAAAATCTATACTTCCTCAGCATCCTCCATCCGGTAGCTATACTATTTAAATATTATGGGGTCTTATATGCAATTTAGTTTACTTTATTGGAAGGTAATCATATTAGAAACAATTACTATCACTACCCCAATAGCTGACGCTTTCTTACTCTTAACAAATCAGATGTGAATGCACAATCCCATTCAAAAGAGTTGGTGGAAGGGAACGACATGCAGGGCCTATCAAGTGGGGGGAAGTTTGTTCCTAGTCAAAAGGTTTTGACATTAAGGAACAAACTAATCAAGTTCATGGAGGAACATATATACCCCATGAAAAATGAATTCAACAAACTCGCCCAAGTCAGAATCACGTTGGACTATTCATCCGGCTGAGGAGAAGTTAAAGGAGAACTCAAAGAAAAAAGGCTTGTGGAACTTATGGATTCCTGTATGCTTCTAATTCTGCTCTTCTGTAATATATTTCTTCTGTATGTTGTTATTTCACAAGCATCTAATATTCTCCCATTTTATTTTGATATATAATAGCTTCCTCTACATCTTAAATAATAGGCATAGAATTGTTTGCTAGACCTTGTTATGACCAGTTTTCTAGTGAAATACTGTTAATATTAAGTTAAAAATTGAAGGTTTCTAATGTAATGCACTTGACTTTGTACGAGTTCAATCCATTTACTATGTGTTTACACAAATGATACCTATCCCTTTTAGCTCAAGCTTGATTGTACATTATATTTGATTTGAGTGCCAATTCGAAAGATTCAGAATCAGAGAACTATTTGTTATAGCATACCATCAAAATGGCTAGATGGTCATTTTCCTTTTGCAGAAGGGCATAACGTAAAATAATAGAATGTAAAACTATATGTCTTAGCACATAAATCAATTGCTAGATAAATGTTTAACACTGCCAATTAGAAAAATGTTTAATTACTATATTAGTATGTCATTCTTTCAAGATGATAATGGTATGGCTTGAAGTCAAAATCTATTTGCATTGTTTGCAAATACATTTATCTAGTTATGTTCATTGTACATAAGTTTGTATTTTATCATGCTATTTTTGATATTTTCTAGTTGTAATTAATGTGATTGGAAAATTATGGTAGTGTACTATATTTTATTTTAAAGTATTTATTTTATTTTAATTTTCTTCTACATTTTTAATGTATTGCTTAAATATTTCTTTTTAATAATAAATGATCAGTAGTGTAATAATGATGTAGATTAATTTTTAAAAATTATATTGACAGGTTTGTGAAGATTTGAAACCTCCACAAAATAGTTGTTATTTTTAAAATAGAAAAGTCTTTTTGTGGGGGTTTTGAACCGCCACAAACATGGACCAAGAACTGTCACAAAAATCCAATATAAAACCCCCCACTAAATAGATTGTGGAGGTTTTTAAAAACCCCCCACAAAAGACCTCGTGGCATCTCAAATTTTGGGAGTTTTAGTAACCCCCACAAACCATTTCGTGGGGGTTATAAATCTCCACAAATAAGAGAAAAAACTCCCACAAATAAACAAAAATCTTGTAGTGATCCTCGTCCCTGTACAACCATCAAGATCATGTTCACACTCAATATTTAATATTAAGGTGATTAGTCTTACCATTTTAGGTAAAGTATGAATAGTCTCTAAAATTGATACATAGTGACAATCATGCAATCCATATCACAAAGATATTCCTAAGAGCACAAGACACAACACAGAGTATGCAAAGAAGCATGATTCAGTCCATTTTCAAGGCTCTACTGAGAATGAACTGCTCTGAAACCAAATTGTAACAGTCCAATTTTTGGTACGGCATGATCATACTGAAAACTGAATGTCACCAACTTGCTTCCTAAATATAACTACTATTTAATATTAAGCATGTAACCTTGTTAGCACATGATCAATTTTGTTGGAAATCTCTTTTTTTATACAAAAGGATATGGATAACCGAAAACAACATACATGAAAATAAAAATTAGAAGAATAAATAAAGAGTAAAGTATCGTTTTTGTTCCCAATGTTTAGGGTAAGTTTTATTTGTGTTCCTAACGTTTAAATCGTCCTATTTGTATCCCTATCATTTATAAAAGTGATTCAATGTTATCCTACTATCAATTATACTAACAAATCAGATTATATTTTTCAATTATTCTCACTTGGATGTATTCATTTTCAATTTAGTCTCACCTGGATGTGTTCGATTTTAATATTATACCCACTATTTGTGTTTTAGATTCAATTATGTTCCTAAAAAAGTGAATTATGTAAATATTGTAGGAATTAGTTTCAACTTTTGATGAGCTATTTTTCAAAGTGGACCATCAAATATATCCCAGACATTTATATTATAACTTCAAGAAGAGATTTTTAAAACTCAAACTAAAGCGTTCATGATGTGTAATTGACGGCAGGATAACATTAAATCACTTTTACAAACGTTAGGGATACAAATAGGATGATTTAAACGTTAGGGACACAAATAGGATTTACCCCAAACGTTAGGGATAAAAACAATACTTTACTCACAAATAAAACACAAGAAAACTAAACACGTAACAAAACAAAAACATTATCCAAAAGAAGTCAGTACTGCATATTCTCATACACTCTTACTCATAACTATGTACATATATATACACTTGACACTCTGCATCCTGGACCATAGATAAAGCCCCTAGTCTAGTGCCTGAACTAGCCTAGTAAGTCTAACAAACTCCTAATTTCTATGTGGTTATAACAAATAGTGAGAGTATAAACCAAAACACTAGTGCTAAGCTATATTGCTATCAAAAGATTCTACCATTCTCAAACTGTCGCTATCAGAAAACAAGATCTCCACCATCTCCGAATCCTCCTCCGAGTCCTCATCATCATCAGAAATCACTTTGATCTCAGGGAAACTCCTGGAACTACTACCATTGTTGATGTCTATGTGTGCAGGGTCGCCCGTGAACACAAGTCTATCTGCTGATATGTGATCTAATCCCTCTACTAGAGGTCCTGACTGATCCCTTTAATCTATGCCTGAGAAAGATGATACCATCGGCTCAAAAAGAAGGTCCCAATCAGGATAAGGTGCAGGAACAAACTACTCAACTAGGTTAGGCTAAAAAACTACGTGGTCCACCTGCTGTGTTAGAATAGGATGTCTAGGTTCTTCTGAGAAACGATGGTAGGATGCGTTTGTATGAAGCCACGATAGCGAAAACTCGTATGGTGCGTCTGGGTTTGAAGTACGGGGTATCTATAGGGTGCTAAAAAGGATGGTCGCATAACACGTATAGGCGTACTCAAGGCTCCATGGCTACTATATAGAAACTACAATGCACCGGATCCTGGTATATATAAGGATGTGAAAGCTCATAGAACAGAATTCCTGACTCTATCTGAAGGGTGAAAAGGAAAGGGTAAGAATTGGAAAGTCTTTAGTAGGGTCGGGATAGTTACATTTTATGTTATACTTAACCAACAACAACAACTACAGGATACATACAAACTTTAACAACCAAAGGCACAGAAAAATAATTAATCAAGAAGCACACACTCATGAATCACAAAAACATATAACAAAGAAAGATGCGCAAACAAGTATGATGCATGTCTATTTCTAGTGCATGTAATGAGCTCATATGTCAGTTTCTATCCGCTCCTAACATAACTCAACAACCTTTGTCTGGGTATGGCTTCTAGTGGCATATCTTCTGTAAGAACCTCTGTCTGGGTGTCTTTGTGTAGCATGATGTAGGAATGCTAATAATGTCAATGATAAGGTTAGAAAGTATGAGAGATAATGCTGAAAAGACGATGATGACAATGATTTACTTTCAAATCTTGAGAAAAAATTGAACTAAATTAAATGTTGGGGATAGTTTTGAAGAATATAAAAAATATTTAAAAAAAACTTTATATTAAATATTTTTTAAAATTTTAAAGTAACTAAAAGTTAAAATGATACTTTTTGTAATTGTTTATGTTGTTATATATTATTTTATCTAAAAAAAATAATCTCTTAAAAATTTTTTTGAAAGACTTATAAGTCCCTAAAATACCAAGTTTTTTTAAAAAAAAAATATAAAGGACTTATAGGTCTTTGAATGAATTAAATAACATGTAAGTCTCTTATAGGACTTATTTGTAATATTTTAGGAACCTTGAAGTATAATAGTTCAATTTTTTAAAGACTTATTTGATATGTTTTCTTGAAAGATTTATAAGTCTCTCGTAAAATTTTCTCATAAACTTATTTAGTGTTGGCATGTTGTATATAAACCTATAGTTTCGTCACAAAATTTTTCAAAATATATTTTTCTTAATATGAAAAAATAATAAATAGATTAAGTCTTGGTTTAGCTATTAGTTGGGTATTTTCCAAAAATTAAAGCGAAAATTATATTATTTTAGAAAATTTTTTATTTTTAAGATGTATTAAATTGTCCTATTCTCATTTGTGGTTGTGTTTAGTGGTACATTCTTTACATTTGAAATTTTGTAATGTCTTTTTTTTTGTTTCCTTTCTTTGTTGTACTTAATTAGTGATGATATTTTGCTGAAAAAATATAGGTAGTATATGAAAAGAATTTTAATATTATAGTATCAATACACAAAGAAATTACTTTTCCTAAAAAACTATTGACTTTTATACCTAGTTACTATTAGGCTAATAATGATACTTTCTTAAGATATAATGAAATCTCTTTGAATTTTTTATTAAGTAATAATAAAAAATATTTTACTCGCCATAAATCCCTCATCTCTATTTGTCGTTTTTAGCCATTGTAGATTTATTTTGTTCCTCCTTTTTTTGTAGGTTCTGTTTAATAATATTTTGATCTCCTTGTTATCGAGTTTTTTTATTTTTCTATTTTTTGTTATATTTTTTATTTTTTTATGTGAAGATGTGAAGAATTGTAAAAAAAATAGTGATTATGTTAATTTGTTAGTATAAATTGTTAATTTTTATTTAAATTATTTGAAATATTTTAAAAAATTATCATGATATTTTTAAGAATATAATTATCAACAAAATTTAAGAATAATGTTGATTGAACCAGAAAGAACATGCATAGAAAGTGGTTGATTAATTTCTTTTTTATTTGAAATATTTGGTAAAAAAAAAATGAGATCATGTCTCAACATAAAATAATAAAAATTGATGAGATTATAGGCATGTTATTCAAAAGCTACATGAGATGGAGTGGTGTTTGACTTCATTAGTTGTTGACAATTTCAAGGACATCATAAGATTGTTGTTCTAACTTTGTGACTTTTTATTTATCTTATATGTTCTATTTGTTGTGTTAAATTCATTTCTTTTTTAAAAAATAATAATATTTTTTTTGAAAGATAGAAAGAGCTCAACACTTATAATAGAGCTTATTGCATTTGAAGAATTAAAAAAAAAATAATTACAACTAAAATACTCAAACTATGAACTTTATGTATTCTTATAGTACTCACACCTCCTATTTACTAATTATTGCTCAACCAGATAATGAAAACTACATCACAGAAGATAATAACCCACTTGTTTCGTATTTCTTTTCTCATTGGAAATGTTATCCAACTCTCAAAAATTTCTCTCACGGAACATGGGTAAATTAGTATCTTCTAAACTTATACACTAATGCACACCAAACTTATCACACAAAATTATAGACAATAAACAATTTTCTATTATTTCAATTTTCTTTTTATTCAATATTATTATCCTTACTGTTAATGATCCCTAATCTATCTAAGAGAATCTTAGTGTTTATGGGCCCACTAGCACAAACCAAGCAGATAATTCAATTTTCAATAGCACCAAATCTTTTAATCTAGTTTTAGCAAACATGTTACTTTTCACATGTTTTAACAACAACTCTCTTGCACTATCCGGCACATGAATTAGAAGAGTATCCGTGTTTCTTATAAAAAATTCAAACCAACATATCCACATTACCTATGATCAATTTAACTAAAAGTAGCCTCTCATAGAGTTGATTCAATAAATTTGTCTCCCATAGGCATAACTTTTTCTTTTATTGAAATTTTCAAACCCAGACCAGGCCATTCCAAAAATCACATATTTTCTATAACTGATTTCTACTGAGCTGACACTGAGTACAACCCTTGGAACTCAGTCTTCAGGATTTTAGATTGTAGCCAAGTATCTTTCAAGAACCTCCTCCTTAAACCATCCCTACTACCATGGCCATCCCTACAACAAACTTATCTCTCACACGTGCATCCCTTACTTGTAGGTTGCAAATATCTTTCCATGGACCACCATTTACAGGCAACTTTTGTGTATCTAACTTCTCATAAGAAACTAAATTATTGGAAGAGCATAATATCATTTTTCACACAGGACACTCCTCCTTAGCAAACCTCTACTACTACTTAAATAATAAGTATTGTATTCCAAATTACTAGATCACCCACTCCTAGACCACCCAACATCTAAGGTGCTTGTACAATCTTTCATTGACTAAGGCTATGCCAGCCTTACCATCCTCTTTACCTCAAAAAAACCTCTTTTGCATGCTATGTGTTTCTGCGCCACTCCAGCTAGCATCTCGTGCACGAATTCTCACACTTTATACAACTAGACCAGCAAGTGCATGGTGCAGAATTTATAACCCACACTTACTAACCGGCAAGTGCACCGGGTCGTACCAAGTAATACCTTACGTGAGTAAGGGTCGATCCTATGAGGATTGATGGATTAAGCAACAGTTATTGAGTGATAAGCTTAGTTAGGCAAGCAAAAATTGGTTTTGAGATGTTTGAAAGGTTTAAGTGTAAATTCAGAATATCAAAGACAGGCAGATAAATAAGTTGGGAATAAAATATTGAGAAAACAGTTAAGGTTTCAGAGTTATCTATTTTCCAGATTAACTTTATTACTAACTAATTTAATCATGCAAGATATAATTTCATGGCAAACTATATGTGACTAGACCCTAATTCCTTAAACCTTCCTAGTCTCCTCTAAAATTCATTAACTGCCAATTCCTTGGTCAATTAATTCCAATTAGGGGGTGATGATCAATTTCTAGTTTATATGCCAAAAGAATCCTAATTATCCACAAATAAAGGGATTATATGTCACGTATCCCATTAATTACAAATAATTAAAAATTCAGTATAATATGTTTTCAAGCTGTTATTCAAGTAAAGAGTTTTTCCAAGTTTTACAAGAACTCAATTAGAACATGGGTCATACTTCCGTTCCACCCAATATTCATAAAATTAAGAGCGAAACAATTATTGAAATATAAATCAAAACATGAATAAATTAGAAAGATCAAATGAATTAATCCATTACAAATAGACAGAGCTCCTAACCTTAACAATGAAGGATTAGTTGCTCATAGTTCAGAGAAGAAAAATAAGGGTTCTAGTAACAATCTTCTGGTACCTGTCTAAATGTACAGAGTTTCTATTTATTACTAATCCTAATAGGTTTAAAATAAAAAATTAAAAATAATATCTTTTCCTAAAAGATAATATTTGAATTTAAATTCGAATTAATTAACAGATCTTCAGTTGATGGGTGGGGACCACTTGATTTGTCCATTCTGCAGCTTCTAATTTGTGTTTTCTGGGCTGAAAACAGGGTCAAAAACGGCCCAGAAATCGTAACCAGCGTTTTCTGAATTATTGCAGATCGCGCATGTGACGCGTCCGCGTCGTCGACGCGTTCGCGTCATTTGTGCATATTCCAGTCCACGCGTTCGCGTCAGGCACGCGATCGCGTCATTGCGATTTCTCCATTTCGCGCGGTCGCGTGAGCCATGCGTCCGCGTCGGTCTTCGCTGGTCATCTCTTTGGTTTCTTCTTTTTCTCTGCAGAAACTTCATCAAATCCCTCCGAATGCTACCTATAATAAATAAAATTGCATAAAACTCAAAATAGCATCCATAGTGGCTAAAATATAATTAATTCTTAATTAAACTCAACAATTTAGATGCAAATTTACTAGGAAAAGATAGACAAGATGCTCACGCATCACAACACCAAACTTAAACTGTTGCTTGTCCTCAAGCGACCAAAACTAATATAAGCTTATGATGTGAATTTGCATGAGAATGAGAGTTCGATTAAGCTCATGTCTCTTTTTATAGTGGGGTTTATAACTGTAATCCTGAATAGGTTTGGCATCTCACTCTCCTTTGAATCAAGAATGTTATTGTCATTTAGAATTAGAATCCAAATGATATTATGAATTCTCTGATCTTTTATATTTCAATTTAATCCTTGAACACAACAAAATTTACTTTAATTTATTTTTCTTTGGTGCTCTGCACCTTGAGCCTAGCCGTGACTTTAAATGTTTTGTCTCAAGAGTTACTTGATACAGAAACACCACAAGCACTTAACTCGGGAACTCTCTTTGAGTTCTGATTTTTCTTTTAATTACTCCCAGACAGTGGTGCTCAAAGCCTTTGGCATACTCTGTTAAATGCAATTGATCTTGACTCTAAGTGTTCTGTCTCAAGGATTACTTGACACAATCACACCACAAGCATGTGACTAGGGAAACAACTCTTTGAGCTTTTAATCATGTCTAACCTCCCTAGTCATTGATGCTCAGAGCCTTGGACCTTGCTTTTATTATTATTTATTTATTTATATAATAATTTTTTTTCTTTTGCTGTTTCTTTTGCTTCAAGGATTAAATTTTTATTTATTTCAGAGAAGTCATAATAATTCTCTAAATTCCTATTCCTTATACATCAACATCCCTTGATTCAGATTCAAATATGAACCGTTCATATCATGTATTTAAAAATCACAGAAAATACCACCATATTTAAGTAAATAAGACTATTCTTAGAATTAAACTCAATTTCTCATGCAATACATCACTTCCTTTTCTTTTCTTTTTAGATTCAAGTTCAGTGAGTGGTACATGAAACATCTTTTCAGCATTAAAGAAATTTAAAAAAAAACTAGGTCTAGAATTCTAACTAATAAAAGATCATGCAACAGACAAAGTAAAATAGCAGAAAACCGGAACATAACATAGAAAAGAGGAATAAAAATGAAAGGAACTCAACCACCTTAGTTATCCTAGCGGTCGCTTTATTTTTCAGGTTATGCTCCTCTGTGAAGATGATTCGCCTCCCTTTTGGTGCCAGAAAACCAATACGCGCAACGTCAACACCAAACTTAAAGGTTTGCTTGTCCTCAAGCAAAGAAGTACTGAAAATAGAAGAAAAAATTATTAAGAGGAGAGAAAAATAAGAGGAGAAAAGAATAAGAGAGAATTAGGATTGGGAGAGAGAGGAAGAAAATTAGGCGGCGAACTAGTGTGGCGCAAGCGACGCGAACGCGTGGGGCACGCGTTCGCGTGATTGCGTTTTAGTTAGTTGACGCGGTCGCGTCGATCACGCGGTCGCGTGACCCATGTTATGCTTTGGGCGCGAGTGCAGCCTCGTGCCTGCACAACTCTCTGTTCGAATTTAAATATTTGCCAAATTTGGGGTGACGCGATCGTGTGGGGCATGCGATCGCGTGAGTGGCTTCAGAAGGGAATGACGCGGACGTGTCGGCGACGCGTTCGCGTGATAGGGATTATGCGTCTAGCACCAAGCCATTACCACTCCAGCACAATATTTGGTTGTGCACCCTTTTTACGTCGAAAATCAGGGCACGCGGCCGCGTGGGTCACGTGGTCGCGTGGGAGGCTAATATTCCCACATGACGCGGACGCATAGGCGATGCGGTTGTGTGGGAAGATTTGTGCCACTGGCACGCCTCCAGCCATGCTCCAGCGTGACTCTCTGTTCGTTTTTTTATTTTCTCCCCTCTCCTTGCGACGCGGACGCGTTGCTGATGCGGTCGCGTCGCATGGCATTTTTTTCTTTTTTTTTAGATGTACGGTTCCTAGGAGAACATAGCTGCATGATCCGAAAATTAGTAAGAACTCAATAAAAATAAAATAACTAAGAAAAACTACTACGAAAATTATTGAAGGATACGAAATTATCGGGTTGCCTCCCGACAAGTGCTTCTTTAATGTCACTAGCTTGACGGTCAGTTCTGCTAGTTCAGCAGATGAGTGGACCTCTGGCGGTCAATCTTGCCTCCAAGATAGTGCTTCAACCTCTGGCCATTCACGGTAAATTTCCTGTCAGAATTTTCTTCCTGTATTTCCACATGACCATATGGTGAGGTTCTGGTAACCACAAACGGTCCTGACCACCGGGATTTCAGCTTCCAGGAAAAGAATTTGAGCCTTGAATTATACAGAAGCACTCTTTGTCTTGGCTCAAAGACTCTGATGGCAATCTTCTTATCATGCAGTAGCTTGGTTCTCTCCTTATAGAGCTTGGCATTCTCATAGGCTGAATATCTGAATTCATCAAGCTCATTCAACTGAAGCATCCGCTTAATTCCTGCAGCTTCTGAATCAAGATTCAGATACCTAATTGCCCAATAAGCCTTGTGCTCCAGCTCAACTGGCAAGTGACAGGCTTTGCCATAGACTAACTGATATGGGGACATGCCAATTGGAGTCTTGTATGCTCTCCGGTATACCCAGAGAGCATCATCAAGCTTCCTAGACCAGTCCTTTCTTGAAACACTGACGGTCTTCTCTAGAATCCTCTTAAGTTCCCTGTTGGAAACTTCAACCTGTCCACTTGTCTGAGGGTGATAGGGGGTTGCCACTTTATGACGGACTCCATATCTCTGCAGAAGAGAGTCCAACTATCTGTTGCAGAAATGGCTTCCTCCATCACTAATGAGTGTCCTTGGGACACCAAACCGGCTAAAGATATATCTCTGAAGAAAGATCATTACCACTTTGGCATCATTGGTGGGCAAAGCTACGGCTTCAACCCACTTAGACATATAGTCAACTGCCACTAGAATATAGTTGTTTGAATGTGAGGGTGGGAAAGGTCCCATGAAATCAATACCCTACACATCAAACAACTCAACCTCAAGAATCCCCTGCTATGGCATTTCATGGTTTGCAGGGAGATTTGCAGCTTTTACACATCTGCCACAGTGCTTTACAAATGCTCTTGAGTCTTTAAAGAGAGTCGGCCAGTAAAACCCGCTCTAAAGGACTTTTGTAGCTGTCCTTTCACCACCAAAGTGGCCTCCATAATCAGACCCATGACAGTGCCAAAGAATCTGCTGCTTTTCCTCATCCGAGACACATCTCCAGATTATTCCATCCGAGCACCTTTTAAAAAGGTATGGTTCTTCCCAAATATAGTACTTTGCATCAGTCAATAGCTTCTTCACTTGTTGCCTACTGTACTCCCTTGGGATAAAATTCATGGCTTTATAGTTTGCAAAGTCTGCACACTATGGTGCCTGCTGAATGAGGAATAACTGCTCATCTGGAAATGTCTCAGTCACAGCTGTGGGTGGTTGTACTCCTGCTTCAGGCTCAATTCTGGAAAGATGGTCGGCTACTTGATTCTCTGACTCTTTCCTGTCTTTTATCTCAATATCAAACTCCTGAAGGACAACACCCATCTGATTAATCTTGGTTTAGAATCCTGTTTGGTTAGAAGGTACTTCAAAGCAGCATGATCAGTATAAATAATAACCTTAGAGCCAAGTAAATAGGACCTAAACTTATCAACAGCATACACAATAGCTAATAATTCCTTTTCTGTAGTTGTGTAATTCTTTTGGGCATCATTCAACACACGACTGGCATAGTAAATGACATGTACAAGCTTACCATGCCTCTGTCCTAAAACAGCTCCTATAGCAAAGTCACTAGCATCACACATTAATTCAAATGGTAGATCCCAATCAGGGGGAGCTATAATGGGAGCAGAGGTAAGATTTGCTTTCAGAGTTTCAAAAGCATGCAAACAATTAGAATCAAAGACAAAAGGAACATTAGCAACCAAGAGGTTGCTTAGAGGTTTAGTAATTTTAGAAAAATCCTTTATAAATCTTCTATAAAATCCTGCATGACCCAAGAAACTCCTGACTGCTTTAACATTAGTAGGTGGTGGTAATTTTTCAATTACCTCCACCTTTGCTCTATCAACCTCAATTCCCTTACTTGAAATCCGGTGTCCAAGAACAATACATTCTGTAACCATAAAATGACATTTTTCCCAGTTTAAAACAAGGTTTGATTCTTGACACCGTTTCAAAACAAGAGATAAATGATTAAGGCAGGATTCAAAAGAATTACCAAAAACAGAAAAGTCATCCATAAATACCTCAATAAACTTTTCAACCATATCATAAAAAATTGAAAGCATACACCTCTAAAAAGTTGCTGGAGCATTGCAAAGTCCAAAAGGCATTCTTCTGTAGGCAAATACTCCAAAGGGGCATGTGAATGCTGTCTTCTCTTGATCTTGGGGGTCCACTGTAATTTGATTATATCCAGAATATCCATCTAGAAAAAAATAAAATGCATGACCAGCTAACCTCTCAAGCATCTGATCAATAAAAGGTAGGGAAAATGATCATTCCTTGTAGCAGTGTTGAGCCTCCTGTAGTCTATACACATTCTCCATCCTGTGATAGTTCGTGTGGGAATAATCTCATTCTTTTCATTCTTGATCACTGTCATCCCTCCTTTCTTGGGGACTACCTGCACAGGACTTACCCAAGGACTGTCAGAAATAGGATAAATAATTCCTGCTTCCCATAGTTTCATTACCTCTTTTTCGACCACCTCTTTCATGGTTGGATTGAGTCTCCTTTGTGGTTGCACGACTGGTTTAGCATCATCTTCAAGGAGAATCTTGTGCATACACTTGGTTGGACTAATCCCCTTTAAGTCACTAATGGTCCACCCAAGAGCTGTTTTATGGCTCTTGAGCACTGAAATAAGCGCCTCTTCCTCTTCAGGATTCAGGGAAGAGCTAATAATTACTGGATATGAGTCATTCTCACCCAAGAACACATATTTCAGAGAAGGAGGTAAGGATTTGAGCTCAAGCTTGGAGACTTCCTCCTCTGCTTTAGGCGTGTAGACCATAGCCTTCTGGGGTGGTGAATTATCAATTTCAACTAATTCATATTTAGAGATAGGATCCAAAATGTCATCCAGCACCTCAGCTTTTAGTACCTCTTGAACAAGTGGTTCAATAATATCTATTTTCATACACCCTTCAGAATCATTAGGGTGCTTGAGAGCTTCAAAAACATGAAGGACCACCTGTTCTTCATTGACTCTCAGGGTCAATTCACCATTTTGTACATCAATCAAAGCTCTACCTGTAGCTAAAAAGGGTCTACCAAGTATAATAGAGGATTTTACCTCCTGTTCCATGTCTAATATAACAAAATCAACAGGAAAGATGAATGGTCCTACTTTAACAAGTAAATCCTCAACAACACCCACAGGTAATTTAATAGAAAGGTCAGCAAGTTGAAGAGAAATACGAGTGGGTTTTACCTCCTCAATTTGAAGCTTTTTCATCACTGAAAGTGGCATGAGATTGATGCTGGCTCCAAGGTTACATAAAGCTCTCTGAATGGTGAAATCTCCAATGGTGCAAGGAATGATAAAGCTCCCTGGATCTGGCATCTTCTCAGGAAGGTTGTGTTGAATAATGGCACTGCATTCCTTGGTTAACACCACTGTTTCTTGTTCCTTCCAGTTCCTCTTGTGGGTCAACAATTCTTTCATAAATTTAGCATAGAGAGGCATTTGCTCCAGAGCCTCTGCAAAGGGAATGTTGATCTGTAACTTCTTGAACACATCTAAAAATTTAGAGAACTGTTTTTCCTTGGAAGCCTTCTGAAGTCTCTGAGGATATGGCATTTTTGGCTTGTATTCAGGAGCCTTTGGCAAAGTAGGATATGTGTCTAGAGAGTCAGGGAATGGGTTGTCTGCACGCATTGTAGGGGCGTGCTCCACTTCTTCCTTTTTCTCCTCTGGAGCTTTCTTTTCAACTAGCTCTTCATTAGCCTTTGTCTCAGAGCCAGCTGTTTTACCACTTCTTAATTGAATCACCTTGCAATCTTCTCTTAGGTTCACCACTGTATCACTTGGAAATGTACTTGTAGACCTTTCAGGTATTTGCTTGCTTAGCTGGCCCATTTGCACTTCCAGGTTCCTGATGGAGGCTCTTGTTTCCTGCATAAAACTCCTCATCATCTCCCAATTCGAATCTTCCTTGGATTTAGAGTTGGCCTGCTGAGGCTGAGGTTGGCGGTTATTGTAATTATTCTGTTGGAAGCCGCCTTGAGAATATTGTTAAAATTTTGAGGTCTCTGAGGTTGGTCTCTCCATCCAAAATTTGGGTGATTTCTCCAACCTTGATTATATGTCTGAGAATAGGGATCATTGTTGGGATTTCTAGTAGCACTCCTCATGTAATTGACCTGTTCAGAAGCTTGTTCTGAGCAAGAATAGCATTAAGAGTTTCCACTTCCATGACACCCTTCTTCTGAGGAGCCTCAGAGTTCACAGGATTCCTGTTAGAGAAGTATAAATATTGGTTGCTAGCAACTAATTCAATAAGCTCAATAGTCTCTTCCGGTGTCTTCTTCTTGTGCAATGATCCTCCTGCAGAATTATCTAAGCACATTTTGGACATTTCACCTAAGCCTTCATAAAATATGTCTATTTGTGTCCATTTGGAGAACATGTCTGGAGGGCATTGCCTAGTCAGTAGCTTGTATCTCTCCCAAGCTTCATACAGAATTTTACCATCCTTCTGTCTGAAGGTCTGAACCTCCATCCTAAGCTTAGTCAGCTTCTTTGGTGGAAAAAATTTTGTGAGAAACTCAGTAACCACCTTGTTCCAAGTATCCAAACTGTCCTTTGGTTGAGAATCTAGCCATAGTTTTGCTCCATCCCTCAGAGCAAACGGGAAGAGCTTGAGTTTGTACACCTCTGGGTTTACTCCATTTGTTTTCACGGTATCACAAATTTGCAAAAAACTATAAATAAACTGATTTGGGTCTTCATGGGGAAGACCATGATACTGATAGTTTTGTTGCACCAAGGTGACCAGTTGAGGCTTCAACTCAAAGTTGTTCGCAGCAATAGGGGGCACCACAATACTTTTTCCATAATGATTCATAGTAGGGGTAGAATAAGAGCCAAACACTCTCCTTTGTTGATCATCCCCATTCGGATTTGCCATATTGACATTAGCATTATTATTGGGATCCATAGTGGATTCTGTAGCCTTGTAAAGTCTTGCTTGTTGTGCCTGAACGTCCTTTCAGGTTCAGGATCAAAGTCTAAGAGATGTTCTTTGTCTTTGTTCCTGCGCATAAACAACCAGAAAATAAGAAAGAATGGGAATCTCTACGTCAGAGTGCAGAGAATTTCCAGTGAGGTAACCTGTGTAAAGAGATAAAAAATATTGAATAAAATAAATGGAAGGAAAATAATAAATAGGTAACATATATATATTTTTAAATAAAAGAAAAAAAGAAAACGAAAAAAGGGGGGAAGGGGTACTGGACGGAAAAGAAGAAAAAAATTGGTTAACAACGTAAAGAAAAATTTTACGTTAAAATTTTTTTTTGAAAAATAATAAGAAAATATTTAAATAAAAATTAAAACTAAAACGCCTAATCTAAGCAATCAAACAACTGGTAGTTTTTAATCACAGTCAATCCCCGGCAACGGCACCAAAAACTTGGTGCGGAATTTATAACCCACACTTACTAACTGGCAAGTGCACTGGGTCGTACCAAGTAATACCTTACGTGACTAAGGGTCGATCCCACGAGGATTGATGGATTAAGCAACAGTTATTGAGTGATAAGCTTAGTTAGGCAAGCAAAAATTGGTTTTGAGATGTTCGAAAGGTTTAAGTGTAAATTCAGAATATCAAAGACAGGCAGATAAATAAGTTGGGAATAAAATATTGAGAAAACAGTTAAGGTTTCAGAGTTATCTATTTTCCAGATTAACTTTTATTACTAACTAATTTAATCATGCAAGATATAATTTCATGGAAAACTATATGTGACTAGACCCTAATTCCTTAGACCTTCCTAGTCTCCTCTAAAATTCATTAACTGCCAATTCCTTGGTCAATTAATTCCAATTAGGGGGTGATGATCAATTTCTTGTTTATATGCCAAAAGAATCCTAATTATCCACAAATAAAGGGATTATATGTCACGTATCCCATTAATTACAAACAATTAAAAATTTAGTATAATATGTTTACAAGCTGTTGTTCAAGTAAAGAGCTTTTCTAAGTTTTACAAGAACTCAATTAGAACATGGGTCATACTTCTGTTCCACCCAATATTCATAAAATTAAGAGCGAAAACAATTATTGAAATATAAATCAAAACATGAATAAATTAGAAAGATCAAACAAATTAATCCATTACAAATAGACAGAGCTCCTAACCTTAACAATGAATGATTAGTTGCTCATGGTTCAGAGAAGAAAAATAAGGGTTCTGGTAACAATCTCCTGGTACCTGTCTAAATGTACAGAGTTTCTATTTATTACTAATTCTAATAGGTTTAAAATAAAAAATTAAAAATAATATCTTTTCCTAAAAGATAAAATGTGAATTTAAATTTGAATTAATTAACAGATCTTCAGTTGATGGGTGGGGACCACTTGATTTGTCCATTCTGTAGCTTCTAATCTGTGTTTTCTGGATTGAAAACTAGGTCAAAACAACCCAGAAATCGTAACCAGCGTTTTCTGAATTATTGCAGATCGCGCATGTGACGCGTCCGCGTCGTCCACGCGTTCGCGTCATTTGTGCATATTCCAGTCCATGCGTTTGCGTCAGGCACGCGATCGTGTCATTGCGATTTCTCCATTCCACGCGGTCACGTGAGCCATGCGTCCGCGTCGGTCTTCGCTGGTCATCTCTTTGGTTTCTTCTTTTTCTCTGCAAAAACTTCAGCAAATCCCTCCGAATGCTACCTAAAATAAATAAAATTGCACAAAACTCAAAATAGCATCCATAGTGGCTAAAATATAATTTATTCTTAATTAAACTCAACAATTTAGATGCAAATTTACTAGGAAAAGATAGACAAGATGCTTACGCATCAGTGCACAGGGTCATCCAAGTAATACCTGAGCGAATCAAGGTCGATCCCACAAGGATTGTGGTTTGAAGCAAGTTATGGTTATCTTGTAGATCTTAGTCAGGCGACTAGAAGAGTTGTTGGATTTGAATGCATAAAAGTGAAATAGAAAGAGAACGTTACTTAGAACTCAAAAGTCATGTAAACTATGATAAGAAGATGGTTAAGGCTTGGAGATGCTTTGTCCTTCTGGATTAACTCTTGTCTTACTGTCTTCTTCAAATGTGAATGATTTCTTCCACGGTAAGCTGTATGTGATTGATGCTGGTTTGAGCAGCCGCCAATACTCCTCCAGATCTGAACTCTAGAGTTAGTGTGGATCCATTCTGATTGAGGGTGAAGCTCCTGCAGTTCATTCTCCTTCATGATCCTACTCAAAACGCCACAAACAAGGTTGAATCTTCCAGATCAGAGAATGATGTGCCTTTGGGTTCCAGCCTCTACCACAAAGCCCCTAATCTCCCCATACCTCGGCTGAACTGGTGTCTCGATAAGTCCCCAACGAGGTCGTGGATTAGCCGTCTAAGAGAATTATAACCAAGATGGTGGTTCGATGCTTTCCAGTTACGTATTCACATGAACCTAAGAAGAACACGGGTGGTTGTCAGGCACGCAGTCTTAGTATGAAGAATGAAGATGATTGTCATGGGTCATTCCATTCATCAAGTTGAATAATGAAGATACATCTTAGAATTGAATCAAGCACGGATTAAAGAGAAAGAGTAATACTTTTATTAATTCATAAAACTCAGCAGGGCTCCTCCCTTCAACCTAGGAGGTTTAGAAACTCATACTGATAGAGAATACAATGATAAATAAAAATATGGTGTGCGTCCTCCTCGAATGAGAGGTGTAAAAGTCTTTAAATACTAACTAATGACTAAGGATTACATCAAAAGGGTAAACAATCTTTTAGTGCTAAAATTCACTTCTGGGGCCCACTTGGTGAGTGTTTAGGCTGAGATTTATTGAGATCCACGTGCTAGGAGGGCTCTAGGGTGTTGAACACTGGCTAGAGGCACATCTTTGGGCGTTTGGATGCTGGTCTCTCCTTGGTGGACGCTAGACGCCAAGAATGGGGCAGGAAGCTGGTGTTGGATGCCAGTTTTGGGCCATCTGTTCTGAAGTAAAGTATGATCTATTGTATATTTTGGAAAAGCTCTGGATGTTGGCTTTTCATAGCCATTGAGAACTCTCCATTTGGATGTCTATAGCTCCATAAAAGCTCTTTTGAATGCAAGGAGGTCAGATCCGGACAGCATCTGCAGCACTTTCTCTGCCTCTAAAACAGACTTTTGTTCCAGCTCCTCAATTTCAGCCAGAAAATAACTTAAATTTCATAAAACACACAAACTCATAGTATAATCCAAAAATGTGAATTTAACACTAAAATCTATGAAAACTTAATAAAACTTAAACAAAATGTACTAAAAACTATATGAAAATGATGCCAAAAAGCGTATAAGATATCCGTTCATCACAACACCAAACTTAAATTGTTGCTTGTCCCCAAGCTACTAAAAACAAGTAGGATAAAAAAAAGAAGAGTAAGGTACAATAAATTTCAGAGTTTTCAATGAAGCTCAGTTTCAATCAGATGTGCAAGACTTAGTAGCTTTTTGCTTCTAAATAGTTTTGGCACCTCACTATCCATTGAAACTCTGAAATGTTGGCATCTCTAGGACTTTAGAATCTAGATGATATTATTGACTCTCCTAGTTTAGTTCTTTTTTATTCTTTGAACACAGCTTTTAGAGTCTTGGCCGTGACCCTGAGCACTTTATTTTTCAGTATTACCACCGGATACATAAATGCCACAGACATTTTAACTGGGTGAACCCTTTTGGATTGTGATTTAGCTTTGCAAGAATCCCCAGATAGAGGTGTCCATAGTTCTTAAGCCCACTCTTTTTGCTTTGAATCACGACTTTAACTGCTTAGTCTCAAGTTTTTCACTTGACACCTTCACACCACAAGCACATGGTTAGGGACAGCTTGGTTGAGCCGCTTAGGCCAGGATTTTGATTTCTTTAGGCCCTTCTAACCATTGATGCTTAAAGCCTTGGATCCTTTTACCCTTGTCTTTTAGTTTAAAGTGTTATTGGCTTTTTGCTGCTTTTCTTGCTTCAAGAATCAATTTTTGGATTTTT
Source organism: Arachis duranensis (assembly GCF_000817695.3). NCBI lineage: Eukaryota > Viridiplantae > Streptophyta > Magnoliopsida > Fabales > Fabaceae > Arachis > Arachis duranensis. The sequence continues at coordinate 79,764,790 of NC_029776.3, forward strand.
CATATTACTGATAATACTTCACTTTCATCATCTTTCTTTCAAGGGCCAACATTCTTAATTCTAATTTCAAATATGCACTATTCATTCATACAATCAAAAAACAAAAGCAATGCCACCACATCAAAATAATTAATTATTCTTATTATAAAACTCAAAATTCATGTATTTATCAATTCTTTTCAAATAAATTTTCTTTTAAGCAAGGTGGGAGATATGTGGAACATTTTATAGCCTTAAGACATAGATGATCATACAACAAGAATAAGAGAATAGACAGTAAAACATAATAGAAAACAGAAAATATCATGAGGAAAGGGAATTAAGAAAATGAGTCCACCTTAGTGATGGTGCCTACTACTCCTCCTTGAGGATCTAATGTAGTGCTTGATCTCTTCAATGTCACTCCTTTGTATTTGTTGTTCTTCCCTCATGACTCTTTGTTCTTCCCTTATGGCTCTTTGATCTTTTCTTATTTTGTTGACGGTGGTGGAATGCTCTTGATGCTCCACCTTCAATTGCTCCATATTAGTGCTTAGTTCTCCAAGAGAAGTCTGCCATTGATCCCAATAGCTTTGACAAGGAAAATACATTCCTTGAGGCATCCCAGGGATCTCATGCAGAGGTGGTTGCACAGGCTCATGTGCATTCTCTCTAGTTTGCTCCATCCTCTTCTTAGTGATGGGCTTGTCCTTATCAATGAAGATGTCTACTTCTAACACAATTCCAGTCGAATTGCATATGTGACATATGAGATGAGGGAAAGCCAACCTTGCTTTGGTGGAAGGCTTTTCAACTATCTTGTACAGTTCTTGAGGTATCACCTCATGTACTTCCACCTCACTCCCAATCATGATTCAATGAATTAAGATAGCCCTGTCAATCGTCACTTCTGCCCGATTGCTAGTAGGAATGATAGAGCGTTAGATGAATTCCAACCATCCTCTATCTACAGCCCTGAGGTCAAGCCTTCTTAGTTGAGTAGGCTTGCTTTGGGAATCCCTTTTTTACTGTGCTCCTTCCACACAGATGTTTAAGAGCACTTGATCCAATCTTTGATCAAAGTCGACTCTTCTAGTGTAAGGATGAGGGTCTCCTTGCATCAGAGACAAGTTGAATGCCAACCTCACACTTTCTGGGTTGAAATCTAAGATTCTCCCTCGGACTATGGTGCTCTAATTCTTGGGATTTGGGTTCACACTAATGTCATGGTTTTTAGTAACCCATGCATTAGCATAGAACTCTTGCACCATTAAAATCCCAAATTCTTGAATGAGATTGGTTAGGACTTCCTAATCTTTTCTCCGGATCTCTCTTCGGATTTTCGGATACTCATTCTTCTTGAGCCTGAAAGGGACCTCAGGGATCACCTTCTTCTTTGCCACTACTTTATAGAAGTGGTCTTAGTGAGCTTTGGTGATGAATCTCTCCATCTCCCATGATTCGGAGGTGGTGGCTACGGCCTTTCCTTTCCTCTTTCTAGAGGGTTCTCCAACCTTGGGTGCCATGAATGGGAATGAAAAGAAAAAAGATAGGCTTTTCCAACACCAAACTTAAAACTTTGCTCGTCCTCGAGCAAGAATAAAGAAAAGAGAAGAATGGAGTAGAAGAAGAAAAAAATAGAGGAAGATGGAGGGAGAAAGAGGGCTCGGCTAAATGGGAGCTTATAGGTGTATGAAAGGTGCGTGTATGCAGGGGTAGAATGAGTGGTATTTATAGGAGTGGGCTAGGGTTAGGTTCGGTTATGGGTGGGGAAAATGGGTGAGAAATTTGATTTTGAATTGGGTGAGGGTTGGTGGGAGTTATGATGGTTTTGAGGAAATGCTATGGATGTGATTGGGCTAGGGTTTATATGGAAGAGTGTATCGGGAAGTGTGAAAGTAAGAAGGAAGAAGTGGGGTAGGTAAAGATGCTGTGAGACCCACTGGTCCTGAGAGGCTAGGGAATTTAGATTTTCTGCCCTCTGCACTGGCGTTTGAACACCCAGGATCTGCTCTCTAGATGGCGTTCAACACTGGCTGGCCGTTCAATGCCAGCAACACTCCATCTAGAATGTTTTGTTTTCACTGCTTAACATTTCTGTCTTTGTTCTGACTGCTGCACATGATCATGACCCTAAATAAGTAACTTAAAGAAAAACAAAATTAAGGAATTAAAAGAAATAAAAAATATTTAATTAGGGTTGGGTTGCCTCCCAACAAGCGCTTCCTTAACGTCATTAGCTTGACAGTTAGCTCCTTATGGAGGTGAGTATGGGCTCAAAATTTTGTCCCTTACAGTGAACTTTCTTCCTGTCTTCTCATGAATGAGCTCTACATGCTCTAGAGACAGGACACGACTCACTGTATGTGGTATGACTAGTTTCTTGGTGAAGACAACTCTCATGCCAAGTGAGAGGCCTTCGGTGGGGACTTTTTTGTCCCTCCAGCCTTTAGGTACTTTCTTTCTAGTACCTTTATTCTCAGTGCTTGTTAATGGCTGCCCAACACCAAACTTTGAATTGATGTTTAGGGGCTTAATAAAGCTCTGCACTGAAAGAGATGGTTGGAACACTAGGTGTTGCACAATTATCACTCTTTTCTCAAAGGAGAATTAGGGTTGGACATCTTGAATAAGATTTAGTCCTCTCCTAGTTGGAAAACTATTTCTCCCTTTGCCACATTAATCATGGCATTTGCAATTGCTAGGAAAGGTCTTCCGAGGATGATAGATTCATCCCTATCCTCTGTAATATCCAAGATTATAAAGTTTGCAGGGATGTAGTGGTCTTCAACCTTCACCAAGACATCCTCTACTAAGCCATAGGGCTTCTTCGTTGACTTGTCTGCCATCTCTAATGAGATGTTTGCAGCTTGTACCTCAAATATTCCTAACTTCTCCATTACAAAGAGTGGCATGAGGTTTATACTTGACCTTAGGTCACCCAGAAGCTTCTGAGGTAGCTTCTGGTGAACCAAAGCATTTAGCTCTTTGATAAGTAGTAGAGGTTTTTCCTCCAAAGGCTTTATACCAAATAGCTTGACATTCAGCTTCATGAGAGTTCCTAGGTACCAAGCAACTTGCTCTTCCCTAGTATTCTCATCCTCATCAGAGGATGAGTATTCATCAAAACTCATGCATTGCAGAAGTGCATGCAAAGGAACCTCTATGATCTCTATATGAGCCTTGGCTTCCTGAGTAGGTATTGAGTAGGTATTTCCTGAGTAGGTATTGAGTAGGGATTTCCTGAGTAGGTATTTCCTGAGTAGGGATTTTTTGGATAGGGATTTGCTGAGTAGGTATTGAGCACTCAGAGGGTGTGCCTTTACTGGTGTTTAACGCCAGGTTTGATGGCTCTTTGGGTGTTGAACGCCCATGATACATACCCTTACTGGCATTAAACGCCAGTTCCCTTACCATTTTGGGTGTTGAACACCCAGCAGGGATGTCTTTGCTAGTGTTTAACGCCAGCTTCCTTGTCTGTTTGGGCGTTGAAAGCCCAGTTAGGGCTTCCTCACTGGCGTTCAGCGCCAGTTCTTATGCCAGGATGGGCGTTAAACGGCCAGTGATATGCTCTTCACTAGTGTTTAACGCCATCCCAGTCTCTCAGATTTGGCCTCAGCCTCAATGGTGATGGCCTTGCACTCTCTCTTGGGTTTACCTCAGTGTTACTAGGAAGAGTGTCAGGAGGAGTCTCAGGATTCTCTTGCTCAGTTGACCAACTTGTACCTCCAAATTTTTTTATGGAGGACCTTGTTTCAGCTATAAACTATGAGTGGTCTTAGAGAGGTTGGAGACTATAGTAACTAAGTCAGAAAGGTTCTGCTTGGGGGTTTCCATATTCCCTTGAGAAGATGAGAATGGTGGTCTGTTGTTGAACCTATTTTGGATTCTTCCACCTTGATTGTTGTTGAAGCCTTTCTGAGCATTCTGTTGATCCTTCCATGAAAGGTTAGGATGATTCCTCCATGAGAGATTGTAGGTGTTTTCATAGGGTTCTCCCATGTAACTCACCTCCTCCATGGTGGGTTCATCAGGATCACACTACAAGAAAATAAGCTTTCTGCCACGCTTTAAAAGCATGCCAAAATGTGCAAAAAAGCATGCCGATAGCTTTTCGCCATGCTTTTGGAGCTATCGGCACGCTTTTAAAAGGGTCACATCCGCCAACGTGCCGGTTGCTCTATCGCCACGCTTTTGTGGATCTATCGGCACGCTTTTTCTGTTGCCACGATATCATTTATTGCCACGCTTAAAAGCATGGCTATAGGTCTTAACCTATAGGTACGCTTTAAAAGCGTACCTAAAAGTACACATATCGCCACGCTTTTAAAACGTCCCAGAAGGTTGTTTTTGGGTATACTTCAAAAGCATGCCGATAGGGAACAATAAGGCTTCTCTTTTTTAAATGTACCTAGATATAAACCTATTGCCATGCTTTAAAAGCGTGGCTGTATCATTGTCAATTTAAAAAAAAACTATTGCCACGTTCTAAAAATGTGGCTATATCCTTATCAAATTAAAATTTATTACAAGCAAGATCAAATTAACGTAGGATATCAAGCATGAAGAACAGAAAACCACCATTCTCATTATTGCTCCTATGAGAAAAGCTATACTCATCATGAACAGACTAAATGCAAAATGCTTTCCAGAGATGTTTAAGTTTGAAAATCAAAATTACTATCTCAGATAGATGTAAGAGCATTTTTTGTTTCCATACAATTCTAAAAGAACATGATTATTTAAGGATCAAACAAGTTGACTTGACATCAATAACAAGAACTGCTAGTCTTAGTGCAAAGATTTTGAGAACAAACACTGAAAATAATCAAGTTACATGTCATTTTATTTTGCTATCAAGTTTCATTACTTGTTTCAATTGGAAAAACAATCCGATCTTATCTCACTAAACAGGGTTTTTCGTACGGATCAATCTCTGGCACTGGACTAACAAACAGTTCTGAGTACCTATAAATTCCTTGAATCACAAAAACTTAAAAACATTGAGAGTCTCAATTGAAACAGGAAATTCTGAATTAGTAGTTCTATACATTCTTCCAGAAATATTTAGCATTAAAAAAAGCCCATGAAATTAACCACATTATCAATGGTGAGAGGTCCAAATCCAAAGCAAAAAGAAAATTTATTCACACCAAACATTGTAGTTTCATATTAATATGAGGAACACGGATATATAAACATAACCAGATTCAAAATCTAGAAATCAAATTGAAGTATAAAACCCAAATTCCCAAAAATAAAATAAAATATGAAGAAAAACATGACATTGAAAAACACTGTGCCACAGGACCCATTATCACTATCAAATTACATAACCATTTTGATAAAATAATAATGAATAATAAAAAAGAACATTGCTGAAAAACCTCACCTCCACCAGAAAGCTTCAAGAACACATGGTTCTAATAAAAGAAAAACAAAGAAGCTTAGCTCTTGAGAGATGGTCAAAGAGTGAAGAGGATGAGCAAACACCTGCTCCCCAACTTCTCAGCAGCACCTATGACCAATCAGCATCCAGAAAGTAATAAAAAATGATCCGCAATGGAATAATAAGCAGAGAATTAACATTGAAAGAATGCACCAAGCATAAACGCAAGTAAACAAAATCGATAAAGCTGGAAAAACAAACCTTGATGCCAGATGCGGGATAAGATGCGAGCAAAACAGCAAAACAGAGAGAGGCGAGCAGCACCACGACCAGGGCTGGGTTCGAGAAGATGAGGCTGAGCAAAACCGCGACAGAGAGAGGCGAAGAGCACCACGATGAGGCTGAGCAGCACTGTGACAGAGAGAGGCGAGCAACACCATGACCAGGGCTGGGTTCGATCGCGAAGATGAAGCTGACGGCGCCTTAGCTTTTAGGGTTCGAGAGGGTTCGAGCGAGAAGATGAACGCTGAACTTTTAGGGTTTCATTGTTTTAGTTAGTGTGTAAGTTATTAGTGTGTGTTGTTGGGCAAATTTTGATAACTTAGAAAAAAAGGTTAAGTGTGGGAAAAATAGGTGGGAAACTAAATTTTAGGCGAGAGAATTCTATCGGTACATTTTTTTATGGTACCAAAATACACAAGGTATAGCCATGTTTTTTAAGCATGTTGGTTTCTTTCTGGCAAAAAAAAAAGCGTGGCCAAACATCAAATCAGTGGCCACTCTCGAAAAAGCGTGCCAATTTCTCTTTATGGGTATGCTTTTCAAGCGTGGCAGTAAGAAAGCATGGCCAAATTTCAAATAAGTGGCCACCCTTGAAAAGCGTGCCTATTTTCCTCTATGGCCACGCTTTTTAAGCGTGGCAAAAAAAGCGTGGCCAAATAATAAATCAATGGTCACCTTCGCAAAAGCGTGCCCATAGACTACTTTTGGGAACGCTTTAAAAGCGTGGCAAGAAAAAAGGGTGCCGACAGGCCTTTTTTTTTGTTGTGTCATAAGCTTCTTCTTCAGAAAAAGCTTCTTGAGTGCTGCCAGCTGCAGCTTGCATTCCAGTCAATAGCTGAGAGATCATATTGACTTGCTGGGTCAAGATCTTATTCTAAGCCAATATGGCATTCAAAGTACCAACTTCAAGAATTCCCTTCTTCTGAGGTGGAAAGCCTTCAGTAGGGATATTCTTGTTTTTCCAACCCCTAGGCATCTTCCTTTTGAATAAATATTTTTTATTGATTCTTATTATATATTTTTACTCACGACCAATTGACCAAGTAATCAATAAAAATATTTTATTTTTTTCTATTTTTGTATTAATAATATGTATTTATTATATTTTCTAGTACCTGTTCATTGAATTATAAAATAAATTATCCAATCATAGAGCAAATATTTATAATATCAAAATGTATTGAAACTAAATAACACTTAAGCATACAACATTCTTCAAAGTACAAAACAAGAATCTAAAATAAATACAATAAAATTCTCTTTAGTTACTACAAGTAATCATCATCTACGAACCCACCATCATCATCATCCCCGTGTTTAAGTGGTGGTCATGGCAATGGTAGTGGATCGTTGGCTCATAGTTGTTGCGAAGAAGGTGGATATGGAGGAGGGACTAATGTAACACCTTTATTATTATAATGTCACGCTTCCAGTTGCGCCACTCTGATAGTAAAGGTGTTATATTATGGTATCAGAGCAGTTTGTTCCTATTAGAGCCTTGAAAATAGAACTATACTTTATTGCATGTTCTGAATGTCTGTCATGCAGTAGGACTTGTCCTAATGACAAAAGTTTAAGTTTCAAATGCATAATTGTCTATTGATAAATGTTGTTGCATCTCTCATGGTATTAGGTTTGACCAACTTAATACTGATGATTTGTGTATATGAAAACACTAATGGATTATCATAGACGAACAAATAGAAATAATAGGTTATGCGAATCACGGGGTTTGGGAATTTTAGAAGTTACATTTTAAGAACTCGTTTCGACGTATACTCTTTATTTATACTATGTGACTTGATGTCATCTCTTCTTTCATTATTTTCATTGAAATTTTTTGTTTTGGATTTTGATGAGCGGATAATTTACACGCTTTTTGGCATTGTTTTTAGGTAGTTTTTAGTAAGTTCAAGCTACTTTTAGGGATGTTTTCATTAGTTTTTATGTTAAATTCACATTTCTAGACTTTACTATGAGTTTGTATGTTTTTCTGTGATTTCAGGTAAATTCTGGCTGAAATTGAGGGACTTGAGCAAAACTCTGATAGGAGCTGACAAAAGGACTGCTGATGCTGTTGGAATCTGACCTCCCTGCACTCGAAATGGATTTTATGGAGCTACAAAACTTCAAATGGCGCGCTATCAACGGAGTTGGAAAGTAGACATTCAGAGCTTTTCAGCAATATATAATCGTCCATACTTTATTCGGGAATTGACGACGTAAAGTGGCGCTCAACGCCAAGTACATGCTGCTGTCTGGAGTAAAACGCCAGAAACACGTCACGACCCGGAGTTGAATGCCCAAAACACGTTACAACTTGGCGTTCAACTCCAAGAGAAGCCTCAGCTTGTGGATATATCAAGCTCAGCCCAAACACACACCAAGTGGGCCCCGGAAGTGGATTTATGCATCAATTACTTACTCATGTAAACCCTAGTAGCTAGTCTAGTATAAATAGGATAATTTACTATTGTATTAGATATCTTTGGATCACTTTAGATCTGAGGAACATCTGGGGGCGCATAGTCCTTAGACCATGGGGGCTGGCCATTCGGCCATGCCTGAACCTTTCACTTATGTATTTTCAACGGTTGAGTTTCTGCACACCATAGATTAAGGGTGTGGAGCTCTGCTGTACCTCAAGTTTCAATACAATTATTATTACTTTCTATTCAATTCTCTTTTATTCTTATTCCAAGATATACGTTGCACAACACTTTGATGAATGTGATGATTCGTGACACTCATCATCATTCTCACCTATGATCGCGCGTGACTGACAACCACTT
>NC_029776.3:79773379-79773884 GCF_000817695.3 Arachis duranensis
TGTGGTATTCCGAGTAGGATTCCGGTATTGAATGACTGTGACGAGCTTCAAACTCCTGAAGGCTGCGCGTGATGACAAACGCAAAAGAATCAATGGATTCTACTCCAACCTGGTTGAGAACCGACAGATGATTAGCCGTGCTGTGACAGAGCATTTGGACCATTTTCACTGAGAGGATGGGATGTAGCTATCAACAAGTGTGATGCCTCCAGACGATTAGCCGTGCAGTGACAGCGCATAGGACCATTTTCCCGAGAGGATTAAAAGTAGCCATTGATGATGGTGATGCCCTACATACAGCTTGCCATGGAAAGGAGTAAGAAGGATTGGATGAATGTAATAAGAAAATAGAGATATGGAAGGAGTACAGCACCTCCATGCACCTATATGAAAATCCCACTATTGATTTACATAAGCATTTCTATCCTATTTTATTTTCTGTTTATTATTAATTTATTTTCGAAATCCATAACCATTTAATCTGCCTAACTGAGATTTACAAGGT
>NC_029776.3:79774113-79774977 GCF_000817695.3 Arachis duranensis
GCCGTTGCCGGGGATTGTTCGAGTATGGACAACTGACGGTTCATCTTGTTGCTCAGATTAGGTAATTTTTTCTTTCAAAAACTTTTTCAAAATTTTTCTTTTCTTTTTTGTTTTCCAAAAATATTTTCGAAAAAAAAATTAATTAATAAAAATCCAAAAAAATCATAAAATCATAAAAACCAAAAATATTTTGTGTTTCTTGTTTGAGTTTTGAGTCAATCTTTAAGTTTGGTGTCAATTGCATGCTTTAAAAAATTTTTTTCTTGCATTTTTCGAAAATTTCATGCATTGATAGTGTCTTCATAATCTTCAAGTTGTTCTTGGTAAGTCTCTTGTTTGATCTTGATGTCTTCTTGTTTTGTTGTTTGTTGTTTTTCATATGCATTTTTCATTGGTTAGAGTCCATACATTAAAGATTTCTAAGTTTGGTGTCTTGCATATTTTCTTAAAAATCTTATCTTTTCAAAATCTTTTTCAAAAATTATATCTTTTTCATTTTTTTCTATTTTTCAAAAATTTCAAAAATTCTTTTTCAAATTATTTTCAAAATCTTTTCCTTATCTTTATATCACATTTTCGAAAACTCACTAACAATTAATGTGATTGATTCAAAAATTTGAAGTTTTTTACTTTCTTGTTAAGAAAGGTTCAATCTTTAAGTTCTAGAATCTTATCTTGTAGTTTCTTGTTAGTGAAGTAAGTAATTTTAAAATTTTTGAATTAAATCTTTTTATCTTTTATCTCATCTTTTTCAAAAATTTTATCTTTTTCAAAATTTGATTTCAAAATATCTTATCTAACTTCTTATCTTCTTATCTTTTTCAAAATTTGATTTCAAATCTTTTTCAATCAACTAACTAACTT
>NC_029776.3:79775074-79775968 GCF_000817695.3 Arachis duranensis
TATTCTCATCTCTTTTTCAAAAATTCTTTTGTTTTAAATTTTAATTTTAATCTTATCTTATCTCTAATTTTCGAAAATTACTAAACTTTTTTTTTAAATTATTTTCGAATTTTCTATCTCTTCTCTCTTATTCTATTTAATTATTTATTTACTAACACTTCTCTTCACCTCTTTTCATCTAAAAATCCGAACATAATCTATCCCTTGTGTTTGGATTCTTCACTCTTTCTTCTTCTACTATCATAAAGGAATCTATATACTGTGACATAGAGGATTCCTCTTTCTTTTCTTGTTTTCTTCTCTTTCATATGAGCAGGAACAAGGATAAAGGCACTCTTGTTGAAATTGATCCAGAACCTGAAAGGACTCTGAAGAGAAAATTAAGAAAAGCTAAGTTGTAACAATCTAAAGGTAACCTTTCAGAAACATTAGAACAAGAGAAGGAGATGGCAGCCGAAAATAATAATAATGCAAGGAGAATGCTTGGTGACTTCACAAAGCCAACATCCAAATTTGATGGAAGAAGCATCTCCATTCCTGCCATTGGAGCCAACAATTTTGAGCTGAAACCAGCTAGTTGCCTTAATGCAACAAAATTGCAAGTTTTATGGACTTCCATCTGAAGATCCTTATCGGTTTTTAACTGAGTTCTTGTAGATCTGTGAGACTGTAAAGACGAATGGAGTTGATCCTGAAGTCTACAGACTCATGCTTTTCCCTTTTGCTGTAAGAGACAGAGCTAGAATATGGTTGGATTCACAACCCAAGGATAGCCTGGACTCCTGGGATAAGCTAGTCACTGCCTTCTTGGATAAATTCTTTCCTCCTCAAAAGCTGAGCAAGCAGAGAGTGGATGTTCAAACCTTCAAACAAAAAGATGGTGAATCCCTCTAT
>NC_029776.3:79776291-79776978 GCF_000817695.3 Arachis duranensis
GGAGTTCTTGAAATTGATGCTCTGAATGTCATATTGGCTCAGAACAAAGTGTTGACTCAACAGGTCAACATGATCTCTCAAAATCTGAATGGATGGCAACATACATCCAACAGTACTAAAGAGGCAACTTCTGAAGAAGCTTATGATGCTGAGAACCCTACCATGGCAGAGGATAATTACATGGGTGAACCTTATGGAAACACCTATAACTCATCATGGAGAAATCATCCAAATTTCTCTTGGAAGGATCAACAAAAGCCTCAACAAGGCTTTAACAATGGTACACGCAATAGGCTGAGCAATAACAAGCCTTTTCCATCATCTTCTCAGCAACAGATAGAGAATTCTGAACAAAACACTTCTAATTTAGCCAATCTAGTCTCTGATCTGTCAAAAGCCACTTTCAGTTTCATGAGTGAAACAAGATCCTCCATAAAAAATTTGGAGGCACAAGTGGGCCAGCTGAGTAAGAAAGTCATTGAAACTCCTCCTAGTATTCTCCCAAGCAATACAGAAGAGAATCCAAAAGGAGAGTCCAAGGCCATTGATGTAATCAATATGGCCGAATGCACAAGGGAGGAGGAGGACGAAATTCCTAGTGAGGAAAACCTCCTGGGACGTCCCTCAAGCAAGAAGGAGTTTCCTATTAAGGATCCACAGGAATCTGAGGCTCATATAGAGACCATA
>NC_029776.3:79777143-79777913 GCF_000817695.3 Arachis duranensis
TTTGGTAATGAGACTTGGGAAAGTGAACCTCCCTTGCTCATTAGTGAACTGGATACCTGGATTCAGCAAACTCTACCTCAAAAGAAACAAGATCCTGGCAAGTTTTTGATACCTTGTACCATAGGCACCATGACCTTTGAAAAGGCTCTGTGTGATCTGGGGTCAGGGATAAATCTTATGCCACTCTCTGTAATGGAGAAGCTGGGGATCATTGAGGTACAACCTGCCTTGTTCTCATTACAATTGGTAGACAAGTCATTGAGACAAGCTTATGGAATAGTGGAGGGCGTGTTAGTAAAGGTTGAAGGCCTTTACATCCCTGCTGATTTCATAATCTTAGATACTAGGAAGGAAGAGGATGAATGCATTATCCTTGGAAGACCTTTCCTAGCCACAGCAGGAGCTGTGATAGATGTCAACAGAGGTGAATTAGTCCTTCAATTGAATGGGAACTACCATGTGTTTAAGGCACATGGCCATCCTTCTGTGACAAAAGAGAGTAAGCATGAAGAGCTTCTCTCAGTTCAGAGTCAAGAAGAGCCCCCACAGTCAAACTCTAAGTTTGGTGTTGGGAGGCCACAACCAAACTCTAAGTTTGGCGTTAAGATCCCATATCTAAACTCTAAGTTTGGTGTTGGGACTATACAACATTGACCTGATGACCTTTGTGGCTCCATGAGAGCCACTATCAAGCTATTGACATTAAAGAAGCGCCTGTTGGGAGGCAACCCAATTTTATTTATCTAATTTTTATTTTATTGTTATTTTAT
>NC_029776.3:79778009-79778884 GCF_000817695.3 Arachis duranensis
AGCAAAAACAGCAGAAAAAAATTCGCACCCTGGAGGAAGCACAGGCTGGCGTTCAACGCCAGTAAGGTGCATCTGGCTAGCGTTCAACGCCAGAACAGAGCATGAATCTGGCGCTGAACGCCAGAAACAAGCAACATTCTGGCGCTAAACACCAGGAATGTGCCTAGAGGAAAAGCTGGCGCTGAACGCCAGTAACAAGCATGAAACTGGCGTTCAACGCCCAGAACATGCTTCACATGGGCGTTGAACGCCCAGAACGTGCATCATCTCGGTGTTTAAACGCCAGAATGGTGTGCAAAGGCATTTTACATGCCTATTTGGTGCAGGGATGGAATTCCTTGACACCTCAGGATCTGTGGACCCCACAGGATCACCTCAGGATCTGTGGACCCCACAGGATCCCCACCTACTATATTCCCACCTTACCTCCTAATCCTATTTTACTCTTCCCCATATCACACTTCCCAAAAACCCTTCACCAATCACCTATTCACCACTCACATCCACCCACTCTTCCCCATATACCCCACCTACCTTCAAAGTTCAAAAACATTTTCCCACCCAATCCCACCCTAAATGGCCGAACCTACCTTCTCCCCTTTCCCTATATATACCCTTCCATTCTACTTCATTTTCACACAACACAACCTCCTCTTCCATACCTTGGCCGAACCTACACTTCCCCTTCTCCTCCATATTCTCTTCTTCTTCTTTCTTCTCTTGCTCGAGGATGAGCAATATTTTAAGTTTGGTGTGGTCAAAGCACAATCTTTTTTGTTTTCCACTACCATCAATGGCACCTAAGGGCGGAGAATCCTCTAGAAAAGGAAAAGGGAAGACAAAAGCTTCCACCTCCGAGTCATGGGAGATGGAAA
>NC_029776.3:79779550-79779865 GCF_000817695.3 Arachis duranensis
TATGAATGTTAAAATTATTGGCTCTTGAAAGAATGATGAACAAAGAGAAATGTTATTGATGATCTGAAAAATCATAAAATTAATTCTTGAAGCAAGAAAAAGCAGTGAAAAAGCAAAGGCTTGCGAAAAAAAAGAGAGAAAAGTGGCGAAAAAAATAGAAAGAAAAAGAAAAAGCAAGCAGAAAAAGCCAATAGCCCTTAAAACCAAAAGGCAAGGGTAAAAAGGATCCAAGGCTTTGAGTATTAATGGATAGGAGGGCCCAAGGAAATAAAATCCAGGCCTAAGCGGCTAAATCAAGCTGTCCCTAACCATGTG
>NC_029776.3:79780454-79780675 GCF_000817695.3 Arachis duranensis
TCTGGCTGAAATTGAGGGACTTGAGCAAAACTCTGATAGGAGGCTGACAAAGGACTGCTGATGCTGTTGGAATCTGACCTCCCTGCACTCGAAATGGATTTTATGGAGCTACAGAACTTCAAATGGCGCGCTCTCAACGGCGTTGACAAGTAGACATCCATAGCTTTCCAGCAATATATAATAGTCCATACTTTATTCGGGAATTAACGACGTAAAGTGGT
>NC_029776.3:79780817-79790597 GCF_000817695.3 Arachis duranensis
AAAAGAAGCCTCTGCACGTGTAAAGCTCAAGCTCAGCCCAAGCACACACCAAGTGGGCCCCGGAAGTGGATTTATGCATCAATTACTTACTTATGTAAACCCTAGTAGCTAGTCTAGTATAAATAGGATAATTTACTATTGTATTAGATATCTTTGGATCACTTTAGATCTGAGGAACATCTGGGGGTGCATAGTCCTTAGACCATGGAGGCTGGCCATTCGGCCATGCCTGAACCTTTCACTTATGTATTTTCAACGGTGGAGTTTCTGCACATCATAGATTAAGGGTGTGGACTGATGCTGTACCTCGAGTTTCAATGCAATTACTACTATTTTCTATTCAGTTCGACTTATTCCTATTCTAAGATATTCGTTGCACTTCAACATGATGAATGTGATGATCCATGACACTCATCATTATTCTCACCTATGAACACGTGACTGACAACCACTTCCGTTCTACCTTAGACCAGGCGCATATCTCTTGGATTCCTTAATCAGAATCTTCGTGGTATACGGAAAGTCTAAACCTTGTCTATGGTATTCCGAGTAGGATTCTGGGATTGAATGACTGTGACGAGCTTCAAACTCCTGAAGGCTGGGCGTGATGACAAACGCAAAAGAATCAATGGATTCTACTCCAACCTGATTGAGAACCGACAGATGATTAGCCGTGCTGTGACAGAGCATTTGGACCATTTTCACTGAGAGGATGGGATGTAGCTATCAACAAGGGTGATGCCTTACATACAGCTTGCCATGGAAAGGAGTAAGAAGGATTGGATGAATGTAATAAGAAAATAGAGATATGGAAGGAGTACAGCACCTCCATGCACCTATATGAAATTTCCACTATTGATTTACATAAGTATTCCTATCCTATTTTATTTTCTGTTTATTATTAATTTATTTTCGAAATCCATAACCATTTAATCTGCCTAACTGAGATTTACAAGGTGACCATAGCTTGCTTCATACCAACAATTTCTGTGGGATCGACCCTTACACCATAGCTTGCTTCATACCAACAATCTCTGTGGGATCGACCCTTACTCACGTAAGGTTTATTACTTGGACGACCCAGTACACTTGCTGGTTAGTTGAACGAATTTGTGACTTCAAATAGAGCCAATTATTAAATTTCATACAAGTACAAAGAATATGGATCATAATTTCGTCCACCAGATTTCCTCCTTAAAATGTGATTTGATTACTTATTTCAATCATACGTTATCGTTTATGTACATGTTTGCCTAATTGTGATCCTATTGGATTAAATTTTATATTGAAGTTACAAATATTAAGAAATCAAAGTTGAAAACACCATAGTCATAGGGGTTCTCACACTCTTCTCTCTCGATTCGCTTTCCTTTTCTTTCTTATGGTTTGGTGATGAATGAGAAGAAATGAAGAAGATTACGGCTAATGGTAATTTGTGGTGTAAAATTAAAGCTTTATTTAGGTGTCAAGTTATATATATATATTCTCATTTTCTTTCCTTTTGTTCCTGTAGTGGCTTCGGCCAAATCAAATAAAATGGAACAAATATAATGATATTAGATGATGATGAAGAATAATTATAGGCATAGGCGTCATGTTTCGTTAAAATAAGGGTTGGGTGTCAATGCTCGGAGCTGTTGAGTCAGTTGTTCAAATTATAAATATCTTAAGCGAATAACTATGAAAGTTGGATATATTAAAACATAAGTAATAATATACATAATTTACTAATATAAATGACATCAATAACATAATGATAAAAAACATATGATGAAGTATTAGTAAAATTAAGTTCACCAAAAAGTATCGATATTTACTCATATTAGCTATATATTTAATTGAATTCAAATAGTTATAAAATTAACTTAATTACTTTTAATAAAATAATTTCTAAAAATAAAGAATTCCAATTAATAAAATAAATTATAGCATAGTTATATTTAGATTTTAAAAAATGTGGGTCGTTACAACTAAAGCACCGCTCAATAAGTTGCTTTGCATCTATCGCATAAACTTGTTCATTTGGCTCACTGTGCTCTTCTACTCACAGATATGCTATATGTGTTGATAGTCTGCTTGAGGCGAGTGATATATGCCTCGTACCTCTTATGATCATGTCTCCACTCCTCCCTCTCTTATTGGTAGTGTGCCTCTATCTTTTGATATCTCGTCTTATGTTGCTCTAGTCCATTGGTGGTTGACTGGATATGCCATCTAGCACCGCAACAACAGATAAAAATGTGGAGTAATGGTGGTGTAGACACATCCAACCATGTAGGTCCTCCTATGCTTGCGTCCACTTTTTGTTTGCATCTACACCTCGTCTTTTGTGATCAGTGGATTTTAGGCTCGCTCAACAATCTGAGCCTCATGCTTTTCTGAGGCTCTTACTAAACTGCCCTTGTAATAGGTTTTGAAAATATCACTATGATTCAAGGTGACTTCTCTAATTAATGTCACCATTTGGTCAAACAAATATTGTGAGTTGTGTTTTCAGATTTATTGCCTATAACATTTTTGTAGTAATTGACAATTGTAAGTAAACAGATTCTGTCCAAAGAGACCTGCGTACCAATTCTAACATGCAGAAACATATTTGTACATTAGGATTAGGTTCCTCTTTCTCCGCTATTAGAGTAAGCTGTTGAAACTACACCCGATATTTCATTACTATAAGAATACCTGCCTACTCCAAAACTACTCCCAACTTCTAAACTTCCTTCACCACATTGAATATAAAACCAATAATTTTGGCTCAAACCCCTTTATCATAATATTAAGGGATAAGTACTATTTTAGTTTCTACAATTTGGGATGAAAAACAAAATTATTCTTAATGTAGTTTTTTTGTTCAAAATCATTCTTAACATTAAAATTATTTTTAAAATCATCATTTTATTAAAAAGATGATAAGTTTTAAACCATTTTACTCACATCTCTTTAACCCTATCCTTTTTCTTTTCTTAGGGGTGGCAACATATACTATCCAGATTCACGGGTGTCCTACTTTCCCTGGCCCTATTCAGTCAGAGTGGATAATTATCAGCCCCGATGCGAGGCAGGATTGAGTAGGGTGAAAATCCGTCCCTATTTTTGTTTAATTTATATGTGGAAGTGATTTTTGTTATATAAATTGTAAAATTTAATTTTGTTTGCTAAATTTTAATGGTTATAGAAGCGGGTATGGATAAGGCATGTACTCACGGGGCCGGTTAAGATTCACTTTTGTAGTACCCACAAGTAGGGGAAGGCGGATTCAATACTGGTTAAAGTAGGATAGGTCGAGGTCAGATAGAATGAAAACCTGCCCCTTTGGGCTTGACGACAACAATTTTGGATCTTTATTATTTTATCGTGGAAAGAAATTTTAAACATCAATATCCTTTCTTCATCTCTAAACGTAAAATGGTCCAAAATTGTCATCTTTTGATAAAAGGATGATTTCAAAATTAAATTAAGCTAATGATGATTTTGAAAAAAAAATTATTAAGAACGATTTTGATTTTCATCTTGCACCATGGGATTAAAATAGTACTTATCACTAATATTTAATATCACTAGTAGACTTAAACTATGTACATTTACATTTTGAAAATGGAGATCTAACCTCTCAACCTTAAATAATTATCAAACAGCAAACAATTGTCCAAAAAATTGCATAAACCATTCATAAATGACAGTTTCAAACCCTCTATTTAAATACATTTTATCACACATTCAGGATCAATTTTGAGTCATTCTGAAGTGTAAAAAGCGTTGAGGTTGTGATTGAGAATTCCACAAAGAACACATAGAATGAGAGGCATGGAGGTTGAGGGTGAGGCTGGGATGAGAGCATCGAATCATCGAAGTGGCTGAGAGCACGAAGAGGAAGACTGAGGAACAGAGGCATCGAGGAGCAAAGAAAAGTTTAGATTTGGGAGTGCAGATCTTAGACTTGGTCTGCGATATCTGAAACTTGAGACCTATGCGATCCTGAACTACTCAGGACCCGCGCAGTAGCAGAGCTTGGTGTGGTTGACGTCAACGATGATTTGGTGGTCGTGCGAGGCCACGTGAGCTGCCATGGGAGTAAGAGCCAGTGGTAGGGATGTGAGCATGTCCATAACCTCACCTAAAGCTTACATGACCGGGAACAACATCTACAATAGGCTGAGGAGCAGATCCAAGACCTCCTTGCACACCTAACCTGACGAATGCATAGTGGAGAAAGACAAACAACCCATCGCAGCTTACTGTGCTTACATCTTGCAAGAGTTGGAGTAAATCCGCAAGGGAGTCATCAGGTCCGCACAGGTGGAAATACTACTGGAGTGGGGCTCGACATTGGCATCGATACTATCGACCCATGAGGAGTGGAAGGGCCAAGAGGACGGTGTAAATGATGTCGTGCATTTAGTTTTTATTATTAATACTTTAATTTGTTGCTATAATAGAAAATAATATTTATTTCTTATTATGTTCAATAGTAAAATAAATATTAATTTTAATAAAAATAATTAAAAAATATGTTTACAAATTTTAATTATTTGTTAAAAAAATAATAATTAAAAAATTCATTTATAAATTATGATTGAATTTAATTACAAGGGATATATATTCGCCAGTAATTAATTAATTAATTTTTTAATTTTATATTTATCTATTAGTTATGATCGAATTTACTGGCAGATTCGTTGAGCATTACAATAATGGATAAATAGATTCGTCATCTTAGACCAATATTACCATCGCATTATGATAATCGTTAAGCATTTAACGCCGTCCTTGTAAAATTTGAGCGTAACATGTTTTTGTCGAGCATTACGATATTCCTTAAACGTTTTTTATCGTCGGATTTTCTGAGTAAACGATGATAAAATCTGATAATAATTGTAGAATTCCGTGTAGGATGTGAAAGTGTCTAAGTTTGTAAACGAATAATCTATCAGAAAGGTGGATGCATGTTTTGGCAAATTTGCGATGTATTTTTTCAAAAGAATTTCCAGTTAGTAACAACACAAAACCTATCAGTAATTTA
The DNA here is from genome assembly GCF_000817695.3 of Arachis duranensis. Lineage (NCBI taxonomy): Eukaryota > Viridiplantae > Streptophyta > Magnoliopsida > Fabales > Fabaceae > Arachis > Arachis duranensis. The sequence goes on from NC_029776.3 coordinate 79,785,838, forward strand.
TTGATGCAAAAGTCTGTCGACAAAATATTACCAACAATGGCTTTACTTGTAGGTGGAATTTGTCAGTAACCTAAAATTTGTCGATCGAAAAGGGTGAAAAATCGATTATAAAATCTATCGTTAATTAACTATTTTCTTGTGGTCATATGATCTTTGATAGTGTTTGGGTCTAAAATGCAGTGTAGATATTAAATTATGTTAAATAGAAATGATAATTGAACGACTAAACATTTAATTATAAATTGGATAAACTATGTTTATGTTTCTAATATTTTTAAAAAATTTTAAAAATACTCTTACCATTTAATTTGATTTAATTTTGCCTTTAATATTTGAAATTTACTTTTAATTTTATCCTTTATATAAATTTTTTGTCAATCAAATATTTTCTTTCCAATTATACATTTTATAAATTTATAATAATTGAAACTGATAACATTATTATTGTTGTTGTTGTTGTTGTTGTTGTTGTTGTTGTTGTTGTTGTGTGAATAACCTGGACGTAACTCGGTTTTTGGGAGTCGACGCCGAGTTGCCTTCAACGCCGAGCTATATACTAGAAAGGTCTGAGCTCTTCACCTAGAGTGATATCACATCACAGAGAGTATGAACAAAGGGGGAGTGTAGCTACAAAAGGCACTCCAATGCTTAAAGTAGTATTGTGAATTCAGTGTATCTTTCGAGGATAAAATATCATACCTTTATAGGTGGAGTAGAATAGATTGGTTATGCTTCTGATGGTCATCTACATTGAAAAGCAATTATTAGAATTTAGTAGGTGACAACATCAGGTCGGACGCTTTTATTTCAGAATGTAATCCGTTGAGTTGAAGCGTAACGCTTCATGCCGAGTTATGGTGTATAATACCGAGTTATGACATCGGATTTGTAACAGCCATATCATAGCCCCCAGGCTTAGCCTGAGGATATTTTTAATGAAGCAGGTTGAGCTTTTCGACGAGCAATAACTCGGCGAGTGGGATAGTTATGAAGCCCCAATTCAACATACTTGATTAAAAATTATATTAAATAATTGCTTTGGAAAAGTATCAGTTTTAAATGTAGAGAGAGATAAGTAATGATGGCATTAAAGGGTTTTTCATTTCCAATGCCATTTGGACTGGTGATTTGATTAGTAGAATAGGTGTGGGGAACTTAACCTGTGGTGGTTACTTTTTCTTAACCTCATTGGAATGAAAATAGTTTCCTCCCAAATCATTATTTCATTTGCATTAAGAATTGCTTGTGAAGGTTGTTGAGAAAGTAATGAGTAAAAAAGGTATGTGCTAGTTTTCTCCTTTCTGTGTGTTCTGTTTTCTACATCTTTTGAGTTTTTGTTGTTGAAAATGGCTTTCAAGAGAGATAGAGAGAAAAAAGGATAAAGTGGACTGGTCATATGATTGGGTTAGTCAAGATGTAAAAGTGCGTACATCTTTGTTTACATTCATGGAAGCTGTGAAAGAGATAGATGTAACATCCTAACTTTTAGCACGTCATGATCATACCAAAGTGAGGCGTTACTAACCTTTTTTCCTTATTTACTATTTAATATTGAGCCGTTATTTCGATTTCGTGTTTCAATTTTGAGAACATGCCAGAAACTTTGTTTCTTTTTTATTAATCAAACTCATTCATCAAAGGACACCAAGTAATAATAATCACGTAATTATTAATAATAAAAAATATTATACAAAAGAATCTAAAAGAAACTCAGATACAATTCTTATCCCTCTGTATAAAATAAAATCTTAAATAACAAAGGCAAGGGAATTCTATGAAAATAATTCAACACATAAACTTAACTTAAATAAAACTCATAATCGCCCGCAGCTTCAAACTAAGTCTCCGAACCTGTGTCACTGAAAGGGTGGAAGATTTCGGGGTGAGAACAAACCACTAGTTCTCAGTAGGAAATAGGAAGGCCGTAAAAGTAATGAAATAAAATGCAAATAAATAACTTTACTCAATAAAACTATTTTGTTAAACCTTTGGAAATACTTTTTATTTTTACTTTATTAACTTATTACCTTCTTTAAATTTCCGAACTTAAACTAATCTCAATCACAACCTCAGTTTTCAATCACAGAGAAACAATAGCACAAGAAATAGATCAACACACAAACAAATTGCAATAAGACAAACAAGTCAAGCAGCACAATCACAGAGAAAATACAACAAGCAAAACAAGACCAAATGCAAATGTGCAATCAATATGATTCATGTCTGTCCTAAGTAGGCTTTGAGCTCATGCGTCAGTTGTCTACACGCAACCCGACATTTCTCGGAGTGAACCCTGAATATGGTCCCTTTACTATGTCAATTAGACACCTTGGCATCACAGTTACCCATGTCAAATAGGCCTCATTGTAATAACATTTTAATGTGTATCACAGTAAGGAATAGTGCTATCAATTAGGCAAATATTCCCGCATTATCAATCTCAGACTATCCGTTAGGCGGGCCCTTTCACATTAGCAATTTGGCACAAGGCCCATTCACATTCCATTTTCATGAATCATAACCAGTAGCGATAACCTGTCTATGACAATGACATCAACATTCATTTCTTATTGCAACGTCAATGACCACAGCACCCAGAGGAAATATTGGATTCAAATTGAATGAAAACAACAAGAAATAGTGCGAGTTAGTTTCACCGGTGGTTCTAGTAGTGTTCTTTGGTGAGGAAAAAGGCAAGAAATGGCTAAGAAAGGGAGTTACAGTGGCTACCCCAACCAGCTTCAGCAACAAGGACGACAGTTTAGTTCACCACCATCAGCGACACACAGCTCAACGACAGACTCCACCTGCGGCAATGGCAGCAGAGCAACAACACAGATGCAACAGTGGCGATGGAAGATTTGACCAGAATGGAACCCTTGGCGGCGGCAGGACCTGACAGAGCCAAACCCTAGCAGTGGCGGTGGCGGTTTGGTGGTGTGAAGGCATCACGAGCTCCCTCTCTTCTTTGCGAACGGCAACATTGATGGCTTCATGAATAGCATTGGCGGCCTTCCTCCTCCCTTGGATGGCGATGCGGCACAGTAGCGAGGGGCTGGCGCAGCTTCTCTCTCTCTTCCGCCCTTTCTCTCTTTCTCTCTCCTCGCATTTGCCTCTTTCTCTCTCTTCTGTTGTTGGCGACGATGGCGGCGACTGGCAGTGGGTTGGACGCGGCTGGGCGGCGACGTGACGGGCATGAACGACGAGCCCAAGGCCGGCGGTGGTGGCACAGCTCCTCCCTCTTCTCTTCTCTCTTCCCTGTTGCATCTTCACTCTTAGATCTCTCTCTTTTTTCTTTCTTTTTATTTCTATTGCTGTATGGTACATTTTAGAAGAAAGGGGAAGCGGTGTGGCGGTGAGGAAGAGTAAATTGTGGCTTATTAAAGAATGAACAGGTGGTTGGGGGGTATACCTGTGTGGGTGTTTTAGAAATTAGGGTTAGGATTAGTGAATTAGGAATTAGGGTTTAGAATTGGGAATTTAGAGTTTGAGTAGAGTTTTAATTTAAAACCAAATTTAATCAATATAATTAATTTTAAGAACACTATTTTATTTTTCAAATTACAAATTATTTTTAATAAATGCTCTAATTTACAATTTAGAAAAAAATGAATAATATTAATCAAAACTTTTAATTATTTAATTTAAATTATATACAAAACTCTCTTTTATTTCCAATTACTAAAACTTTGAATTTTAATTTTGCAAGAACCATTAATTTCAGTAAATCAAAAATATCTAATTATAATTGAAATTTATATAAAACCGAATTAATTTAAAACTCGAAGTCTCATAACGTTTCTAAAAATAAAACCATATATAAACATAAATAATTCATTATTTATTTTCTAAAAATCTGGGGTCTTACAACAGATTTGAAAAAGATAGTGAAGATAGGTTCTGGGATTCGCGTTGAGTTGTTACCCTGTTACAGTGATGATCGTGTATATCATAGTGGGGAGGGTTTTGAATTTTTCTCCATGCATAGCTATATTATGGAGGAATTGAGAGTAAAGCTCCAATTTTCAGAATTTGAGTGTCAAGTGTTGAGGCAATTGAACTATGCCCCCTCTCAGCTTCATCCTAAGGGATGGGCTTTTTTGTGAACCTTTGAGGTGTTGATGGAATATCTGGAAGAAAAACCTTCATTAGAAATTTATTTGTAAGTGATAAACCCCTATTTCATGGTTTATCTTGTGCTCAATTGAGTGATTTTTATCAAGTCCTTGCCCACTTATTCATATGATTTGCATGGTTTTACATGCTCCTTCCTGATTTTGTGCTATGATTGAAAACATGCTTCTTTGGCCTTATATTTGCTAATATTAATCCTCTCTTATTACCATTAGATGCCTTGAAATGTATGTTAAGTGATTTCAGGGATTACAGGGCAGGAATGGCTTAGAGTGTAAAACCCGGTTAATTAACGGCTAATTAACCCATAAATGAGAATTTATTCTAGAAAGCCTAAAATGTGATTTTTATGGCTAAATGTGATAGAGGAGATTGAGACGAGAATTTCGGTACCAATTTTATAGAATTCAGACCAAGATTGGACCGAACGGGCCAAACCGGACCCAAAGTGGGCCCTTGGCCCAACATAACTTAACCAAAACCCTAGTTTTCAGCACTCTCTCTCCTCATTTGTTACACACACAAGCTGAAATGGTGGAGAGGAAGGGAAGAACATTCTCTCAACTTCTCTCTCTCACTTGATCTTCAAACCACCATAACTTTTGATCTAGAGCTCCGATTGCCGT
>NC_029776.3:79790813-79791571 GCF_000817695.3 Arachis duranensis
TGAAGGAGAAGGTTAATCTTGTCTCCTTGGACCTTGGGTGTGGTAAGATTCTCAACCCTAGTGTATTTTGTTGTTTTATGAGGTTTGGGTTTTGAGATGTTGTGTATGGGTATGATGGTTAGCTGTTCGAAATTCCAGCCCCTATTTTCGAGTTTCATGGGTGAAATGTTGAGATTTTGGGTTCTTTGATGTTATAGGACCCAAATCTCTTGAAGGAGAAGGTTAATCTTGTCTCCTTGGACCTTGGGTGTGGTAAGATTATCAACCCTAGTGTATTTTGTTGTTTTATGAGGTTTGGGTTTTGAGATGTTGTGTATGGGTATGATGGTTGTGGCTTAGGTTGTGTATGTGTGGATATTGGAGCTTAAATTGGTGACTTTGAAAAGCTTGGAAAGGGTTTGGTGGTGAGAAATCTGTTCTTGGAGGTGTTGAGGCCTTGAGAGCTTGTGGATAAGTGATTTGGAAGTGCTCCGGTGGAGCTTGGGAAATTCGGCTAAGGTATGGTTTCGGTTTCCCATATCTAATATGTAATGTGGTAGGAAATACTTAGGCTAGAGGCCCTAAGATAGGCATTGAATGGTTGATGTTGTTGAATGATTGAGATATATGATGTGGTCACATATGTGATGATGATTATTGATGCCTTGGAGGTATGATGTATGAGAATTATGCATGTTGTGATATATGCTTGATAATGGGTTATGGTTGAATTGTGGGTTGAACCATGTTGATGGTGAGTATGATGTTGATTGTGCACC
>NC_029776.3:79791641-79792261 GCF_000817695.3 Arachis duranensis
TTTGAGTTTGAGCCACTTGGGTGAAGTGGGTTAAAATGATGAAATAGTGATTTTGGTAATTTGTGGTAGTGTGTCAATGTGTGAGTTGAGGAGGCTTGATGTTGAATTCGATACATTTTGATTGATTTCAAAGAAAGGGATGAAATTGGCATGTTTTGATTGATTTTGAAAAGAGTTAAAAATGGTTTGTTTTGAAAATGGCATATTGTGGTTTTGTATGAAAATATGGTTTTTGGGCATACTTTAACGGGACATAACTTGGACTACGGATCTCCGTTTTGTACCAAATCTGTTTAGAAATGAAATTGGATCCGGGATGTCCATGCCGTTCGAAGAACGGGTGAAAAACGATTTAAAATGAGGAAGTTATGTCCGTTGGAAGATTGGGGTAAAAATCTGTGAATTCTGCAGCTTTTAACTTAGAAAATTTTTAGCAGAATAACCCCTTGCGTGTGGGCGCACCTGGCGCGTGCGCGCCGATCTTCCGAAAAGTGCCATCCACGCGTGCGCGTGATGTGCGCGGGCGCGCCGATTGTGCCGCACCCAATGCCCAGCCATTTTCCAGAGAGTTATGCCAGAACTGTGCCGGTGTTGTGCCTGGGGCACGAGAACACCCGCGC
>NC_029776.3:79795663-79796465 GCF_000817695.3 Arachis duranensis
TTGATATTCCTGTTTTTGACACTCCTTTGTATATATATGACCTCGCGTTGGTTATCCTCGTTCGTTATGTTATCGATCGGAGTGTTGCGCTTTAAGGTTGCGGTTTTTGTTTACCCCTTTTTCTACAAAGGCTCCTAGTTATAATCAATCATTCATACTACTATACGTACTAAATTTTTATTTTAGAGGTCGTAATACCTTGCCATCTCTGAATTATGACTTAAGCATAAGACTCTGTATGGTAGGTTGTTACATTATGGTATCAGAGCAGTTCGTTCCTGTAGAGCCTGAGGGATGGACTGATTATGCTTCTGTGCATTCTCTGTATGTGTGTGTTATGTGCTATTAGTATATCTGCTTGATATAATTGGCATAAACGTTCATGAGCATGCATTTGGGACTTTGAAGTACTAGACTTCCGATATTGAGACTGGTCAACTTAATATCGATTGTTTGGTATGTATAGGAACCAGATGGCACCTCGTGGACGTGGTAGAGGTAGTGCGAGAGGTCGTACGAATGCTCGTGCACCGGAGAATAACCCTAATGACCCGGTAAACTTTATGGCTGCGTTGGAGAACATGGCTGCTGCGATGCAAGCCACTGCTGAAGCTCTTGGTCAACAGATGAACAACCATGGTAATGATGGAGGTGGAGTTCAGGGTCCGATGACCTTGGCAAACTTTTTGAAGGTTAATCCGCCTAAGTTCAAGGGAACTACTAGTCCGACTGAGGCTGATACATGGTTTCAAGCTATAGAGCGAGCGCTGCAAGCGCAAGTGGTGCCTGAAGGACAGCGTGT
>NC_029776.3:79796539-79797827 GCF_000817695.3 Arachis duranensis
ATACTGACAAGTTTGAGGAGCTGTTCAGGTTCTCTCGTATGTGCCAAGGGACTCCGGTGGAATATGAGGAATGGAAGTGTGTTAAGTATGAAGGAGGACTCCGGAGTGATATCTTCAGTTCAGTGGGACCAATGGAGATTAGGACCTTCTCCGAGTTGGTGAACAAGTGTAGGGTTGCCGAAGAGTGTGTGAAGAGGGCAACCGCTGAGAAAGGGAGTCAAAGGGGATCATTCCCACAGAACCGAGGGAAGAGCTTTGCACCTAGAGGTTCGTCTTTCAAGAGGGGAGGCTCTTTCAGGAGGCCCAACAACAACAACAACTCCCAAGGGAAGAAGTTTGGGAAGCAGCCTCAGAATGAACAAGCTTGTGCTAGATGTGGGAGTCACCATCCGGGAGCACCATGCAAGGCCGGATGGGGTTTGTGCTACACTTGTGGAAAGGCGGGGCATAAAGCCGCCAATTGTCTGGAGAGGCAGAAACAAGGTGCTGGGAAGGCACAACAGACTGGTCGGGTGTTCACCACTTCAGCTGTAGGAGCTGAGGGATCTGAGGCACTCATTCGAGGTAACTGTGAATTAGCTGGTCAAACTTTAAATGCTTTATTTGATTCGGGAGCATCGCATTCTTTTATTGCATTTGAGAAAGCCCATGAGTTAGGATTGAAGATTGTAACTTTAGGATATGATCTAAGAGTGTACAATGCTACCCATGAAGCCATGGTAACTAGGCTAGGATGCCCGGAAGTTTCCTTTAGGTTCAAGCAGCGTGATTTTGTTCATAATTTAATCTGCTTGCCGATGATTGGTCTTGATCTTATCTTGGGATTGGACTGGCTATCTAAGAACCATGTTCTGCTTGATTGTTCTACAAAGTCGGTGTACTTTATGCCGGACGATACAGAAGGGCCGGTTCTGGTGAATAATTATTACTTGAATTCGATGATGGTGAATTGTTCCGGAACCGAATGTCAGGGTATCATGTTGTTAACAGCGGGTGTTTCGGGTGATGACCAAAGGTTGGAACAGATTCCGGTTGTGTGTGAGTTTCTGGAAGTGTTTCCTGATGATATTGATGAGTTTTCACCTAACCGAGAGGTTGAGTTTGCTATTGAATTGGTCCCCGGGGCGGGACCAATCTCAAGTGCTCCTTATAGGATGTCACCGTTAGAGATGAACGAGCTAAAGTCTCAATTAGAGGATTTGTTGGGAAAGAATTTTATACGCCCAAGTGTCTCTCCGTGGGGTGCTCCAGTGTTACTGGTGAAGAAGAAGGATGGGAGTATGCGGCT
>NC_029776.3:79803491-79809100 GCF_000817695.3 Arachis duranensis
ATGTTTTGGTTTATATGTTTTGTTTAGATACTTCTATCTCCATTGAATAATACAAACTGTGATGACTCCTCTTATGGGAGATTTTGGAGAATAGGTTTTATGTATTTGTGTCCCTTTGGGTTTCCTTTGGGGTTTTCCTTATTTTATCATATGTATATACTGTTATGCTCGGACCGGTTATCTCCGCATCCGGATTCTGAGTCTTGATATTCCTGTTTTTGACACTCCTTTGTATATATATAATCACGCGTTGGATTATCCTTTTTCGTTACGTTATCGATCGGAGTGTTGCGCTTTAAGGTTGCGGTTTTTGTTTACCCCTTTTTCTACAAAGGCTCCTAGTTATAATCAATTATTCATACTACTATACGTACTAAATTTTTATTTTAGAGGTCGTAATACCTTGCCATCTCTGAATTATGACTTAAGCATAAGACTCTGTATGGTAGGGTGTTACATAGAGGATGGAAAGGAAGCATGCAAAAGTGGAAGGAATACAAGAAGTTGAAGGAACTGCAAAGCTGTCAGCCTGACCCTCTCACACTAAAACGACCATAACTTGAGCTACAGAGGTCCAAATGATGCAGTTCCAGTTGCGTTGGAAAGCTAACGTCCGGGGCTTTGATTTGATATATAATTTGGCATAGTGTCCGTACAGTTAGGTGACGCAAATGCGTGCTCCATGCGGACGCGTCGTAGTGACGAAAATCAACGTGGTAGATTTCGCAACCAGCGAATCCTTGGCTATTTCTGGCCCAGTTTCAAGCCCAGAAAACATAGATTAAAGGCTGCAAAGTGGAGGAACGAAGGGGATACTTCAGATCAGATCATAATTCACTTTTCATTATTTTAGATGTAGTTTTTAGAGAGAGATGTTCTCTCCACTCTCCTAGGATTTAGGATTAGGATTTATATTAGGATTAGGATTTATTTCTTCTTCATCACAGGTTCAATGTTCCTTTACTTCACTTTCTCTTCTACTTTTATTCATTCTATTATTTTATTTTAGTTTGCCAAATTGGCTTATGAACCTTTCATGTTAGAATTTTCTTAACTAATGCAATTTGAGGTATTTTTAGATATATGATTTTTATTTAGCTTTCAACATTCTTAGTTCTGGTTGATTAATTAGTAACTCTTGAGTTGTCAAACTCATTGTAATTGATAATTGATATCTTTGCTGACTGATTTAAATTCCTATAACTCTAGTCTTTCCTCAAGAGTTGACTAGGACTTTAGGTGTTAAATTAATTTGTCCACTTAACTGACCTTCATAGTTAGAGGTTGACTTAATGGTAGCAAAAATATAATTCTCATCACCATTGATAAGGATAATTAGGATATGACTTCCAGTTTTCATACCTTGCCAAGAGATTTTCTAATTATTAATTTATTTTTCTTATCAATTAAATTATTTGTTCAAACCTTTTCAAAACCCCGAAATATACCTTTGCATAACCAATAATAAATTATACTTCCCTGCAATTCCTTGAGAAGACGACCCTAGGTTTAAATACTTCGGTTATCAATTCCAAAGGGGTTTGTTACTTGTGACAACCAAAACTTTTGTAAGAAAGGAATTCTTGTCGGTCTAGAAGCTATACTTACAACGGGAATTTATTTGTGAAAATTCTAGATCGCGCGAGAGTTCCGTTCTTTAGTAAGTGAGAAGTGTTGAAGATGACTCCCCCTTCTATTTAGATTAGGATTTAAGGGAAAAATTTCCATTATGGTGGTGCTCGAAACCTCAGAATATCCTCAGTTCTGAAGGCATAAATCTAAGAAATGAATGTATTATTGAGTATTTGGTAGAAGTGGTCGACCAAAAAGAACTAATATCAGTGTTTGATCTACTGCAATGGGATGAAAATAAGCAAGCAGTGATAGATTATTTAGGTAAGCTTCTAATATTATGGTGTGAATAAAATTCGAACATTTTCTTGACTATTTGATTTTATTTGCTTTCAGAGGAAAAATATCCCAGGGTTTCCGCTGCGACCCTAAGAGCTCGGGTGAAAAGTAAAAACCTCGAGAATGAGGGGTCGACTTCAAAGGCGGATAAAGCCGTTGGAGCTGGTGAGGTAAATCAGCCTAAACCAAAAAGGAAAAAGATTGCGCGAGAGTTCCGTTCTTCAAAATGGCGCCGTTGCCGGGGAATTGCAAACATGTGCCTTATTATTGGTTATTGTAAATAATTTTTCAAAAAAAAATTTCAAATTTTTATTTTAAAAAAAAATTCAAATCTTTTTCAAAAAAAAAATTCAAATCTTTTTCAAAATCTTATCATATCTTTTTTTTCAAAAATCATATCTTTTCTTTTTTTCAAAAATCATATCTTTTTCAAAATCTTATCTTATCTTTTTTCAAAAATCAAATCTTTTTCAAAATATTTTCTTTTTGTTAGCTTTTGTTTCTATTTTCTCCTACTACCATGAACTCTCACCCCTCTCGCTTTGAGTTTGGTTCTAAATTTGTTGAAAAGAATAGAAGCTATAACAGGAATATGCATTACGGTCTAAGCAATCAAAGATGGATGGAGCCAAGAGTAGGCAACAACACCTTCCAAGATATTATGGACGAAGACCATTCTGCAATGTATGCCAGGATGATAGATATGGTGGACCGCCTTGTAATCACCAACAAGCCCCACCCTGTGCTTATCGACCACCCTCTCAACATAGCTTCGAACCACCACACTCACAAGCTCCTTTCTGCCATTCACCTCCATATGACCCTAATCCTTATCGACCACACCAACCACCATATGAACCATACCCAGAACTACCACCTCAATATTCACCATCTCCATATCCTTATTAAAAAGAACCACCTCCGAATTATGAACCTGTTTTCCAAAAAAAATGAACCCTCCTATCCACCCCAAACCTCCATGGAGAGCACTCACCTCTACACTACAAAATCTTATATCCTGCATGAACCAACCCTCCACCTCCAATGTTCAACCCTCAAGCTCCAATGCACTTCCATCTCACCCACATAATGATCCACCCATCCCATCACCACCATCTATGGAAGAGCACCCATATCCATCAACCCAAGAGCAACATGATCCCAATGATACTATTGACATGGAACAAGAGAGAGAGGATCATCTTCGCGAATCCATACTTCATAAGGAGTTAGAGGAGGCACTAAAGGTGAAGGTAGTTGAGACCTTTACAGATAAAGGAGTAGTTGAAGGGAGTTATCATAAAAAAGAAGCCATCAAGGAGGAATACGATTTCATACTTAAACACCTGGATCAAGCGATAAATTGATTGCCGTTCCGACGTTCGGACATTCAAGGAACCCCCATGGCTTCATATGCAGAATCTAATGAAGAACGTAGCATGAAGGAGACACTAGAAACTCCAGTGGACAATAAGGAGCGTGACTTTGTACTGGAACAAGTGGAGGAAGCCGGAATTATTGAAGAAGAAGAAGCGGTTCAAGACTTAGGAGATGCTGAACCTCCATGGGAAGGTCAAGTTAAAGAACCTCCTTCAAAGACGTTTGAAACTGATGTTGAGGAAGGTGTACAACCTCCAAGGCATCTCATGATTGAAGACTTTGAAAGGGATGGTCAAGAGATGGATTCGATCATTGATGAATTCTTATCTACATTTGTGTCCTCTCCCATTGGACTTGACATGGAGATGAAAGAAGAAGAAGCACAACCTCCCATGCCCTTGGTGAACAATGAAGCAGAGATTGAATTGGAAGAAATCTACCAAGAAGAAGAGGTTGATATTGAAGGAGATTGCAAAGAGGTAGAAGTTGTCAAAGAAGAGCACAAGGGACTGGAGCTTGCAAGGTCATTAGAAGCACCTCTCCCGAAGCCATTACCGTCCAACACAATGTTCAAGTGGGTAAAATTCTTATCCTTGACCTTTACCTTCCCACTTGAGTATGGGCTTCTAGAGACGGATGGTCAATTTAGATCTCTTTGTGGCATTAAAAGTAAGAGGAAGATGGTTAGTGGTTGGAGTTGTCAAGCAAGGTTCATCATGGTTGTGTGCTCAAAGTTTAAATGCAAAGGTTGGTGTAGAGCTCAACTGAATAGGTCTAGGAAGTTGTTTAGCTGCTTCAGTGAGAATTCAGACTGCTTGCCACCCGGATGGAACAATATTGCTTAACAAGAAGACGGGTGCAAAAGCAAGGTTTGGGACCCTGGAATTCAATCTAGAAATCAATACTCTTGGGGCCTTGTCACTTGCTTTAGCTTGCTTGAAGGCTTTCTGTGCCTAGTTTGGGATCCCGGAGGCTATTGGAAGTACAAACATTGGTGGGGATTCCTGGATCAGTACAAGCACAAGCCGCCATAATAGGGAGCTCGCCAAATGTCCAACTTAAAGACTTTAACTAAAAGTGCTAGGTGGGAGACAACCCACCATGGTATGATCGTTCCTTTTTCAGTTTTAATTCTAGTCTGTTTTGTTTGTTTTTGAATTTTGATTGAACCTGAAATTTTGCATAACATTCATATTAGCATTGCAATCTGCATACTGCATAAAAAAACACGCACGTGACGCGTAAGCGTCGCCAACGCGTCCGCGTCATAAGTGCGTTGGGAAGAAAACTAAATTGAACAGAGAGTCACGCGAAAGTGTGGCTGGAGGCATGCCTTTGGCACAACTTGATCACGCGACCGCGTGGCCCTGTAAATCGATGTAAAAAGGGGTGTATGGCCGAAAGTTGAGCTGGAATTAGGTTGGACTCGTGCTAGAAGCACAAGCTCTACCACGCAAATGCGTGCCCCACGCGTCCGCGTCGTTTTTCAAAATAAGCCATCCACGCGATCGCCTCACCCACGCGACCGCGTCACTCTAAATGTTGGCAATATGCATATAAAACAGAGAGTTGTGCGTGCGCGAGGCTGCACTCGCGCCAATAGCACATATCATGTCACGCGATCGCGTGACCCACGCATCCGCATCACCTGAACTTACCGCACACCACGCGAGCGCGTCACTCACGCGTTCGCGTAGCTTGCGCTGCACAGCTTATCCAAATTAGCCAAATATCTTATCTTTTTCTTCCCCATATCTAAATCTTTTCTTTCCTTCTTATTTCTTTCTTCCTCCTTTCTTCTTTTCTTCTTCTTTTTCCATTGGTGTTAAATTTTGTTTTTCAACTATTGCATCTTTTCTTGAATTATTCTGGTGTTTCATGACTTATTTTATTCTAATTGGGTATTGTTCATACCCTGACCGAGCTCCCCAACTCGGCAAGTTCATAGAAGGTCCGACCTCGCCCTAAGGCCCACACCTAAAGGTCGGACCTCGGACCATAAAGCAAGGAAGGCCCATCAAAAGGAACGCAGCCCAAAACCTAAAGGCCGAAAAGGCCTAGAAAGGGCGGTTCCACAAAAGATAGAGATAAAACTCCCAAAAGATAAGATAAGATAAGAATATCTTATCCAGGGAAGATCACGGCCAACTACTATAAATACACTGGAACACCCAGGTATGGCATTCATTCCACATTCTACACATATCTGCTTGGACCCATGCTAACTTAAGCATCGGAGTGTCATTGCAGGTACAACCACCAACCACTCTACATATCAAGCTCGGGTCATCAGTTCCCCCACCTCGGGACTTCTCCAA
>NC_029776.3:79815489-79816516 GCF_000817695.3 Arachis duranensis
TTCTCTTTCTCCAAAGATGCCTCCAGCTCAGTAATCCTGGCAGCCTTCAGTTGACTAATCCTCTCAAACTCAGACTGAGCCTTCTTAAGTCGGGAGCTGGTCGCACCAATAGGGGACTTCTTGAACTCCCGGGCAATAGCAGCATGAAGACTGGCCATCCGGACACAGCTCCGCGCCATATACTGAAAATGGTGCTCCATAGACACATCATCAGTAGAAATGAAAGTCTGAGGGAGAATATGCTGTTCAATCCAACCAAGGGCATCGAAATCCTTATCATTAAAACCCGCAAGCTCTTGAGAGGTCTTCTGCTTCTTGGGAGGAAGACCCGAAGACGAAGGAGGAGAAGAAGCAACAGGCCCAGAGGTCGGAGGATCTTGACTTATAGCTCGGAACTGGGGAGTCGGAATAGTCTTTGACCGAGTCTGAACACCCACAGTAGTCTTCTGCGGAGAAGATCAGGCAGAAGCCTCCCCGGCCTCGATATTCCGAGCAGCCACAGACTTCTTCGTCCGACGAAGGAACTTCATGGAATCCGCCTGAGAAGACATCTCTACAAGAAAATAAAGAAAAGGATTACCACAACAGAAATTCCACCAAAAACAAGCAAAACCAAAATACTAAAAAAGATGAATCTCGGAAGAGGTCGGGAACTACCTAACTCGGAACGGAGAAGGCTTGGATCTCCCAACATTTTCTTCGTGTCCAAGTGAGGTGCCCGACCCCATAAACTGCTCACCACACCCACAAAGGCCTGCTCCACCTCATCTAGACTCTCAAAAGTATACTTAGCAGACACTATATTCTCCTGCCAACAAAGAGGAAAAGACGGCTCCCCACTCTCATCTAGAAAGAAAGGTCGGACGTCTCCAGTAGCCCGGACCTTGAAATAAAAGTTCTTAAAATCGTGAAAGGACTCATCATACAGGGTACAAAACTTCCTTCCCTGGTTAGCCCTAAAAGAGACCCAAGATACCTTCCCTCCACCCGACCCCGGCTTCGTCAACAAAAACAAGTAGGAAAAAAG
>NC_029776.3:79816618-79817533 GCF_000817695.3 Arachis duranensis
GCCCAAGAATTTGGATGGAGCTGCGTAGGGGCAAGGTTACAAGACCATAACACCTCGGACTCCAGGTCGGTAAAAGGAAGTCGGACACTCAGCTTAGAGAAAAAGCAATCATAAGCATAAAAGAAGAGCTTCTCGGAACTATCTAAGGGCGGGAAGCACACTCTCTCCTCGGAGTCCGGGGCTACTAGTTCATAATCCCTCTCAGACTCTCTATCTTCACATATGCTACATTGCCTACGAAACCTAGCTAAATACTCAGAATCTACCACAGAAGGGACTCTTAGAGGAACAGGATCTACCCAACCAAGGCCACTTGGAATCTTGGTCGACATCGCTTGAAGAACCTTTCGAGACATAAAATTCTTGCCTACAAAGAAGAATGCAACAGCAAGCAAAAATCACATAAAAAGCAGACGGCGAAAACCCATTCAGCAAAACAAAGAAACAAAGATCTTTTAGAAGAAAATGCAGCAACCCGGAACAAAATACCAGAGAAAAGAGCCCCCCCCCCCCATATACAAACAAACAAAGCAATGGCGGCGCCTCTTTTCGGGGCAACCCAGGAATAGAGAAAAAAGAAACAAACAAAGAGCCACACAAAAACAGAAGCATATGTACACAAAGAAGATAAGACGGGAACAAACCTGGAAGAAAGGAAGAAGACGACGAGCTCCGATGCAAGGAGAACGAAAACGGCGGCGCAGAGGGAACCCCGGAAAAAAACGCACAGAAAGATTCGGGGAAGAAGAACAAAGAAAAAAGAAGCGGTACTCGAAAAAGGAGATGGCAAAACTTAGAAAAACAGGAAGGGAACAGAATAAACGAAGAAAAAGGAAGGGAGCAAATAAATAATGCCTTCACAGAGCCCGAACGGAAATCGAGGAGAAACGGTAAAATGCAATAAATGCAGGAACG
>NC_029776.3:79818484-79827423 GCF_000817695.3 Arachis duranensis
TTCTCTCTAAAATTGTGATCTTTGTCTTGCTTAATTCTATATTTCCATTATTTGATGTATGCATGCACTTATATGATTGAAGCCTTGTTTCACTGAGCTTACATACCCATATGGCCTTACCTTTTATTATCCTTTGCAAACCAATGTTGAGCCTATTTTACCCCTTGTTCTTTACTTTAGCTCATCACTAACTTTAAGCGAAAAACAATAATGTCCTTAATTTGAATACTTGATTAGCTTAGACTAGTGAGAGTGCTCATGAATTAGGTGTGGGGAAAGTGGGTTTGGAAATGTTTGGTTTGGGAATTGAGTATGTTAGACTTTGTGTGAAAATGTGAAAAATGTTAAGAACATGTTTATGCATTCAATAACTTAATCATATGCATTGAAAAAAAATTATTAAGAAAAGAAAAATAAAAAAAAGAGAAAAAAAGAGCAGAAAAATAAAACGGGGACAAAAATGCCCCAAAGTAAATGGTGATAGCAATGCACATGTACTGTACTCAAAACTTGGAATGCATAAATATGTAGTAAACACAGTTAATGGGTAGTTATTGATTTTATATTATGATTACATGGATTGTCCTAAGTTAGGTGGAAAGTTTAAGTTAATTAAGGATTCAGATTTTAGTCTAATTGGCCAAATACAATCCTACCTATACCCTAACCCCATTACAACCCTTAAAAGACCTCTTGATTTGTGTATTGGTGCATTAAATTTTTGTTGATTATTAGATGAAGAGCAAGCTATAGAAAGCAAGATTAGTAGAGAATTGAGAGAATTGACCCTAGACACTTGAGAGTTAGAATGATGTACACCACCAGTAAGGGTTCAGTGCTTAATTCTATGTTCCCTGCTTTCATGAGCTATCTTCTTCTTTGCAAGTTATTTGTATTGTATTTTGTGATTTGAATTAGTGAAATCCAGTTCATATTTGTTCTTGAAAGACTTATTTACTTTTAACCAAGTAGGTAGAAATATTTTGCAGGTAATTGCATTCATATAGATAAGTTGCATTGCATACTCTCAATCATTCCTCTTCACTTCTTTATAGCTTCTCTTGAGCTTAGCATGAGGACATGCTAATGTTTAAGTGTGGGGAGGTTGATAAACCCCTATTTCATGGTTTATCTTGTGCTCAATTGAGTGGTTTTTATCAAGTCCTTGCCCACTTATTCATATGATTTGCATGGTTTTACATTCTCCTTCCTGATTTTGTGCTATGATTTGAAACATGCTTCTTTGGCCTTATATTTGCTAATATTAATCCTCTCTTATTACCATTAGATGCCTTGATACTTGTGTTAAGTGATTTCAGAGATTACAGGGCAGGAATGGCTGAGAGGATAGAAAGGAAGCATGCAAAAGTGGAAGGAAGAAACTGCAAAGCTGTCAACCTGACCCTCTCTCACTAAAACGACTATAACTTGAGGTACAAAGGTCCAAATGACGCGGTTCCAGCTGTGTTGGAAAGCTAACGTCCGGGGCTTCGATTTGATATATAATTTACCATAGTGCCCATTCAGCTAGGCGACGCAAATGTGTGCTCCACCCAGACGTGTCGCAATGAAGAAAATCAGCGTGGCAGATTGCGCAACCAGCGAATCCTGGGCTATTTTCGGCCCAATTTTAAGCCCAGAAAACACAGATTAAAGGCTGCAAAGTGGAGGAATGAATGGGATACTTTAGATCAGATCATAATTCACTTTTCATGATTTTAGATGTAGTTTTTAGAGAGAGAGGTTCTCTCCTCTCTCTTAGGATTTAGGATTAGGATTTATATTAGAATTAGGATTTATTTCTTCTTTATCACAGGTTCAATGTTCCTTTAATTTAATTTCTCTTCTACTTTTATTCATTCTATTATTTTATTTTAGTTTGCCAAATTGGCTTATGAACCTTTCATGTTAGGATTTTCTTAACTAATGCAATTTGAGGTATTTTTAGATATATAATTTTTATTTAGCTTTGATAATTGATATCTTTGCTGATTGATTTAGATTCCTATAACTCTAGTCTTTCCTTAGGAGTTGACTATGACTTTAGGTGTTAAATTAATTTGTCCACTTAACTGACCTTTATAGTTAGAGGTTGACTTAATGGTAGCAAAAATATAATTCTCATCACCATTGATAAGGAGAATTAGGATAGGACTTCCAGTTTTCATACCTTGCCAAGAGATTTTCTAATTATTAATTTATTTTTCTTATCAATTAAATTATTTGTTCAAACCTTTTCAAAACCCCAAAATATACCTTTGCATAACCAATAGTAAATCATACTTCCCTGCAATTCCTTGAGAAGACGACCCGAGGTTTAAATACTTCGGTTATCAATTCCAAAGGGGTTTGTTACTTGTGACAACCAAAACTTTTGTAAGAAAGGAATTCTTGTCGGTCTAGAAGCTATACTTACAACGGAAATTTATTTGTGAAAATTCTAGATCGCGCGAGAGTTCCGTTCTTCAATAAGTGAGGAGTGCTGAAGATGACTTCCCCTTCTATTTAGATCAGGATTTAGGGGAAAAATTTCCATTATGGTGGTGCTCAGAACCTCAGAATATCCTCAGTTCTGAAGGGATAAATCTAAGAAATGAATGTATTATTGAGTATTTGGTAGAAGTGGTTGACCAAAAAGAACTAATATCTGTGTTTGATCTACTACAATGAGATGAAAATAAGCAAGCAGTGATAGATTATTTAGGTAAGCTTCTAAAATATTGTGGTGTGAATAAAATTTGAACATTTTCTTGACTATTTGATTTTATTTGCTTTCAGAGGAAAAATATCCCGGGGTTTCCGCTGTGACCCTAAGAGCTCGGGTGAAAAGTAAAAAACTCGAGAAGGAGGGGTCGACTTCAAAGGCAGATAAAGCCATTGGAGCTGGTGAGGTAAATCAGCCTAAACCAAAAAGAAAAAAAGGTTATTTTGAAGAAGAAGAAAACTGAGGTGGTGGATTTGTCTGAGAGTTCTGAAGAAGATAGGGATGAGGTTCCAATTGAAGAAATTCATGATTTTTTTGAGAATCAGAGGAAGTTACATGACGTTTCCGAGAAAAGTAATACTCGTTGGTATGGGGGAAGGATTTTCCCTATATGGTCACTGCCGACGAGGTGTGCCAGTCGCCGGCAGATGTGTCTATGGCGAACGAGGTATCGCCATTGATCAATATATGCAGGTATGTTTTGTGCTTGTTGTATATGTGTAATTTTTAGTTAGGGTATTTTTTGTGGCTTTTGTTTAGCTGTGCAAGGTTCTTGGTTTTCGGCTAGTGAGCTTAGGGCATAGCCAAGAAAAGAAGCATCGAAAACTTGCTGGGCAGAAGCAAGATCCGAGTTTGAAAGAGGAGTTAACTTTAAAAAATGCCAAAGTAGCCGAGATGGAAACTAAGTTGTCTGAGAGTGAGAAAGAGTTGGAGCTGATGAAAGAGAATTATACAAGGGAGGTGGAGGATCTTAAGAAAAAGGAAGCCGGCCTTTCTACCATGAGTGCTCAGAAGATTGAGATGACGGCGAAGTTGAAAGAGATGGAGAAACAAAAGGAGGCAGAGATCCTGGATTCGTTGCTGGAAGGGTTTGAACAAGCTTTACTACAGGCAAAGTTTCTTGCTCCTGAGTTCGACTTTTCTCAGATGCATCCAGGGAAGATAGTTCGAGATGGAACCATGGTTGAAGATGACGGTGCAGCTGAAGAGGAGGATGAGAATGTTGAATAGTTTAATTTTAATTGGACTTGTGTACTATGTACTTGTTTTGTTTTTGTTTGGAATTTGATCTGCTCTTTATGGAGCTTTTGTTGAACTTTATATTATTGGCACATCTAAAAACAATATTGATGTTTATATGTGAAAATAGCCTTTGATTTTTGTTTGTTTGGTGAAGGCATTTGCATGATTTGGTTGATAGCAATACGTTTTATGGTATTTGTATTTGCTTGACCTTAGTCAACATTTGTTTGATGGTTGTATCTAAAAAAGATATAATTGAGAAGATAGGATTTGTCTAGCTTATATTGGAATTTTGAATTGAATAGCTAAGATCGGTGCACTATCATTTCGAATATAAGTCGGCGAGATAGAGGTTAGAACCCGGACAAGAATGAAAAAATGTTACAGCAAGATAGAGTAAACAAAAAATATAGTATTTATACATGTATTCATAGACCTTTGATTACAAAGGTGCAGGTAGGCAAGCCTCGTTAAAACCTTTCCAAGCAAAACCCGTTTTGCGAAAAATCTTGTGAGTAAGAAAAAGAGTACTTGCCTGGCCCTGACTTTTAACTGTAATATAACTTTAAGGATGAAACACTCTCACTAGCCTAAGCTAATCAAAGATCTAAACAAGGAACTTTTATTGTTTTTCGCTTTAGGCTTTGATGAGCAGATAATTTATACGCTTTTTGGCATTGTTTTTAGGTAGTTTCTAGTATGTTTTAATTACTTTTTTGTATATTTTTATTAGTTTTTATGCAAAATTTACATTTCTGGACTTTACTATGAGTTTGTGTATTTTTTCTGTGATTTCAGGTATTTTTTGGCTGAAATTGAGGGACCTGAGCAAAAATCTGATTCAGAGGCTGAGAAAGGACTGCAGATGCTGTTGGATTCTGACCTCCCTACACTCAAAATGGAGTTTCTGGAGCTACAGAAGCCCAATTGACGCGCTCTCAATTGCATTGGAAACTAGACATCTTGAGCTTTCCAGCAATGTATAATAATCTATACTTTGCCCCAGATTTGATGGCCCAAATTGGCGTCCAAATGCTCACCAGAGACCCCTTTTTTGGCATAAAACGCCAAAACTGGCACCAAAGCTGGAGTTAAACGCCCAAACTGGCACCCAAGCTGGCATTTAACTCCAAGAAGAGCCTATGCACGTGGAAGCTTCAATGTTCAGCCCAAGCACACACCAAGTGGGCCCCGGAAGTGGATTTCTGCACTATCTGCACTTAGTTACTCATTTTCTGTAAACCTAGTTTACTAGTTTAGTATAAATAGCACTTTTTACTATTGTATTCTTATCTTAGGACCACTTTTCCATCCTTTGATCAGGTCTTCTTCCCCTATTTTTGAATTCTGATGCCATTTGGAAGGCTGGCCATCCGGCCATGCCTAGACCTTTTATTCTTATGTATTTTCAACGGTGGAGTTTCTACACCTTATAGATTAAGGTGAGGATCTCTGCTATTCCTCATGAATTAATGCAAGTACTATTGTTTTTCCTTCAATTCACGCCTACTTCTTCTCCAAGATATACGCTTGTACTTAATTCAGTTAAGTCAGACTGAAGGGGTGACCCGTGACAATCACCCACTATCTTCAGTACTCGCTTAGCCAAGATCCACGTGCCTGACAACCACAAAGTGGTCTACATGATGTTCAATGTAGTCATTGGACGCCAGCCGGAGTATACTCTCTTGGGTCTCTAATCCACGGATTCGCATCGTCTCTCTTGACAACAGAGCATCTGACCCCGTGATTAGGATCTTCGTGGTATAGGCTAGAATCAATAGACAATATTCCTGAGATCCGAAAAGTTTAAACTTTATCTGTGGTATTCCGAGTAGGATCTGGGAAGGAATGACTGTGAGGAGCTTCAAACTCGCGAAAGTTGGGCGCAGTGATAGTGTGCAAAAGGATTAATGGTTCTTATTCCGACACAAGTGAGAACCGATAGATGATTATCCCTGCGGTAGCTATGCCTGGTATTTTCCATCCAAGACGAGCAATCCGACAGTTGGTTAGCCGTACAGAGACTGTAGCCGGACCATTTTCACTGAGAGAATCATATAGCTTGCCATGGAAGGGAGCATGCATGATTGGATAAAGACAAAAGGAAAGCAGAGGTTCAGAAGCAATAAAGCATCTCCAAACACTTATCTGAAATTCCCAGTAATGAATTACATAAGTATCTCTATGTTATTTTCCGCTTAATTTATCTTTTAATTATCAAATCCTCATAACCATTTGAATCTGCCTGACTGAGAGTTACAACATGACCATAGCTTGCTTCAGGCCATCAATCTCCGTGGGATCGACCCTTACTCACGTAAGGTATTACTTGGACGACCCAATGCACTTGCTGGTTAGTTGTGCAGAGTTATGAAAAGTGTGATTTACAATTTCGCACACCAGGCTTGTAATGTGCTAAAATAAAGTACAATTGGGTTAAGCGTAGGCTTAAAATTGGTTAACAACGGTAGGTAAAAGGTAGGCTATTTAGGTAAGTGAGCTAATGAATTGATGGCCTCAATCATATAAATGCATGAATACAAGGAATAATGGACATAAAGAATCAAACAAATCAAATATTACAATCATAGAAAGAGAACAATTGCACACAAGAAGGGAAAATAAGTGGTTATAAGATGTAACCACCTCATTAGGCTCAAAACTCACAAGCTTGTATTCTTATCTCAAAACCATGTTCCAAAATAAATTCTTTCAAGCAAGTTCAACAAAATTATTTTCTCAAATTGGTAGGGTGCCCTAAAATAGTTTCTTGGAAAGGATATCATCACCTTAACCAAGTAATCCTAATAAGAAAGAAATAGTAAAAATATGTGCAAATTCTAAATAACATGTAACCTATCATGCAATGCAAGCACTAAAAACTAAGAGTTGGTGTTGAAAAGGAATTTGTTACCCATGGAGATCGGTCAGACGACCTCCCCACACTTGAAGATTGCACCATCCTCGGTGCATGCAAAGGAGAGCAAGGTGGACGGGTTGCTACAATTGATGAGTTTCTTCAAAAGATTGTGCGGATGACTTGTTTGTTGTCCCATTTAAAAACTTTTCTTCTTTCCTTCTTTTGGTGGCTAACCTAGAAGGAGAGAAAAGGAAAAAAGTTAAGCCTACAATAAAGATATCAAAGCAAATAGAATGTAGGCGGGGGCTAATGCCAAGTAAGAGTATGGTTCTCTACTACATAGTAACTACAACATGTGAGTGAGAAAGCAATATAAGCTAAGGCATATCAACTAATACTTGATGCAAGAGTAAAGGCAAAGCATAGGTAAATGCGATAAAGAGCATGTTGAGCATCAAGTTCAAACAAGAAAGGGTTGGTCATGAAAGACAATATGAGGTCATATCAATGCATAAAGAACACAAGAGTCATGAAAGATTGAGCATTGATTTAAAATTTTCGTCACCCATCAATATCAAACAAGTTATGAAGCACCAAAATAATGCAAGAGAGTCTCAACAATTGAGTAAAAGAATTCAACACCATTATTAAAATAAGAAACTAAAAAAAACATAAAGTAAAAACAAGCTATAAAAATAAAATGAAAATGCAAAGAATAAAAGTATACAAATACGATAAACACCATTTTTTTTACCGACGCGGATGTGCACGGTGCGCTCACGCGTCGATGTGCATACCATCCAAGGTTGGCCTAAATCTCGGGAGAAAGTACTAGGGTTGCAAGTGGCGCAATCAACAAGAAAGTACTAGGGTTGGCCTAATCCCCAGGTGCACGCACGCGTGGGTTAGTTTGTGCCTTAGGCCCAATGTTTGCACAGTGCAGGCCTAACTCTCGGGTTTTGGCTGGGGAGGGAATTTTTGCATCCACGCGTACGCGCCATGTACACGTGCGTGTGGATGGTCGAAAATGCTTGAAGCGCGCGTACGCGCCATGTACGCGTACGCATGAATGGTGCTCAATTTTTCAAAATTTTTCCAAGTTCTTACACCAAACCAAGCATTTCAAACCTCCAAACAGCTACAAAAACACCCTAAAACGTTATTTAACATGCTAAACTACCAAAGAAACTCAACAAACTAAACAAAGTGTGAAATTAAACTAATTCTACCAATATTTACAAAAGAGAAAAATGAAAAGAGTTTACCATGGTGGGTTGTCTCCCATCTAGCACTTTTGTTTATTGTCCTTAAGTTGGACTTATAGGGAGCTCCTCTCAAGGTGGCTTGTGCTTAAATTTATCTTGGAACATCCACCAATGCTTGGACTTCCAATAAGCTCCATCATTCAAGATTAATAACTCTAAGCTTGGGTAGAGTTCCTCACAAACCATGGGCTCCCAAAAATGGTCCTCATCTTATAATCCGGGATCCCACACTTTATTTTCACACCCGTCTTGAGGTTGATCATCATTAATCCATCCGGGTGGTAAGCAAGAGGAATTCTCAAGGTGATACCAAACTCTCCTTTTAGACCCATTCAATTGAGCACTAGCCCAACCCTTGCATCTAAGACTTGAAGTATCAACCAAAATGAGCCTTGATTTGCAACTCCATCCACTAAATATTCTTCTCTTACGCTTTATCCCACAAATCATCCTAAGTTGACTGATGAGCGGATATTTTATACGCTTTTTGGGGGTAATTTCATGTAGATTTTAGCATGTTTTAATTGGTTTTTAGTAGAATAATATTAGTTTTTAGGCAAAAATCATATTTCTGGACTTTACTATGAGTTTTTGTGTTTTTTTGTGATTTCAGGTATTTTCTGGCTGAAATTGAGGGAGCTGAGCAAAAATCTGAGTTAGACTGAAAAAGGACTGCTGATGTTGTTGGATCCTGACCTCCCTGCACTCGAAATGGATTTTCTGGAGCTACAGAAGTCCAATTGGCGCGCTCTCAACGGCGTTGGAAAGTAGACATCCAGGGCTTTCCACCAATATATAATAGTCTATACTTTGCGTGAAGATAGACGACGTAACATGGCGTTGAACGCCAAGTACATGCTGCTGTCTGGAGTTAAACGCCAGAAAAACGTCATGATCCGGAGTTGAACGCCCAAAACACGTTATAACTTGAAGTTCAACTCCAAGAAAGGCCTCAACTCGTGGATAGCTCTAGTCCCAGCCCCATCACACACCAAGTGGGCCCCAGAAGTGGATTTCTGCACCAATTATCTTAGTTTACTCATTTTCTGTAAACCTAGGTTACTAGTTTACTATTTAAACAACT
>NC_029776.3:79827461-79827703 GCF_000817695.3 Arachis duranensis
CGAGTAGGATTCCGGGATTGAATGACTGTGACGTGCTTCAAACTCCTGAGGGCTGGGCGTCAGTGACAGATGCAAAAGAATCAATGGATTCTATTCCAACCTGATTGAGAACCGACAGATGATTAGCCGTGCTGTAACAGAGCATAGGAACATTTTCACTAAGAGGATGGGAAGTAGCCACTGACAACGGTGACACCCTACATAGAGCTTGCCATGGAAGGAGCCTTGCGTGTGTTGAAGGA
>NC_029776.3:79827725-79829672 GCF_000817695.3 Arachis duranensis
CTTCTTACAATTAAATCCAAATAACCTTATTGACCTCCTGACTAAGATTTATAAAATAAACATTGATTGCTTCAAACCAATAATCTCTGTGGGATCGACTCTTACTCACGTAAGGTATTACTTGGACGACCCAGTGCACTTGCTGGTTAGTTGAACGAAATTGATTTCGGATTAGGCTCTATTATCATATTCCATAAAGAGATACAATTTCGTCCACCAAGTTTTTGGCGCCGTTGCCGGGGATTGTTCGAGTTTGAACAACTAAAGGTTTATTTTATTTCTTAGATTAGGAAGATTTTGGTAATTGGGGTTCAAAAAAAAAATTTCTTTTCAAAAATATTATTTTTCTTAATTAGTTGTTAATTTTTCGTGAGTTTAGTGTCTTATTTTAAGTTTGGTGTTAATTGCATATTTTATATTTTCTTTAAAATTTTCGTGTTAGTGTTCTTGGTTCTTCCTTGATCTTCAAGTTGTTCTTGATAATTGGTTATACCCTTTGGAACCTTTTTCAAAAATAATTTTTCTTGGATTGAATCTTGTGCCAAACTTCAAGTTTGGTGTTTTCTTGTTAATCTTTTTTATAATTTTCGAAAATTTTCTTAAAGTTTTCTAAAAATTTTAAGTTCTCATTTTTAAAATTAACTCTGAAGTTGTTGCCCATTTTGCTGGAGCTTTAGTAGTTGTTCTTCATAATTGGGTATCCTCTTTGGAATCTTTTTCAAAAATAATTTTTCTTTTATTGAATCTTGTGCCAAACTTTAAGTTTGGTGTTTTCTTGCTAAATTTTCTTTAATTTTCGAAAATTTGTCTTGGTTTTCTAAAAATTTTAAGTTTGGTGTTCTTCCTTTTGTTCTTGGTGTTCTTGTGAATTTTCAAAGTGTTCTTGAGTCTTTCTTGTGCTTTGATCTTAAAATTTTTAAGTTTAGTGTTCCTTGGTGTTTTCCCTCCAAAATTTTCGAAAATAAGGAACATTGGATCTAAAAATTTTAAATCTTGTGTCTTTTGCATCAAAATTTTCGAAAATAAGGAGCATTGGATCTAAAAATTTTAAGTCTTGTGTCTTTTGTGTGTTTTTCTCTTTTATCATAAAATTCAAAATTCAAAAAAAAATATACTTTCTAACTAATTTTAAACTATTTTTTCGAAAATTTTATATAAAAATTCAGATTTCAATTTCAAAATATTTTCAATTTCTTTTATTTGTTTCATTTTTATTTTATTTTATAAAAATTAATTTTTATAAAATAAATAATATCAACATACATACCATCTCATTTATTCCATCATGGAATTAAGGGGGAATGAACAGTCCAGGAGGACTCTGGGGTCATATGCTAACCCCACTACTGCTTCATATGGGGGTAGTATCTGTATACCCTCCATTGGAGTTAGTAGCTTTGAGTTGAATCCTCAGCTCATTATCATGGTGCAGCAAAACTGCCAGTATTCTGGTCTTCCACATGAAGAACCTACAGAGTTCCTGGCACAATTTTTACAATTTGCTGACACAGTACATGATAAAGAAGTGGATCAGGATGTCTACAGATTATTACTGTTTCCATTTGCTGTAAAAGATCAAGCTAAGAGGTGGTTAAATAACCAGCCTAAGAACAGCATAAAAACATGGAAACAGCTGTCAGAAAAATTCCTGAATCACTATTTCCCTCCAAAACGGATGACACAGCTAAGGCTAAGCATCCAAGGCTTCAAACAAGGAGATAATGGATCCCTTTATGATGCTTGGGAGAGATACAGAGAGATGCTAAGAAAATGCCCCTCTGAAATGTTCTCAAAGTGGGTGCAATTGGACATCTTCTACTATGGGCTTACAGAAAAAGCTCAGATTTCTCTAGACCATTCAGCTGGTGGATCTATACATATGAGAAAAACAATAGAAGAAGCTCAAGAGCTCATTGATACAGTTGCCAGAAATTAGCATCTGTATCT
>NC_029776.3:79829767-79830610 GCF_000817695.3 Arachis duranensis
GAACTCAGTCCGGTGGATCAGGCTAATGAAATTAATCAGCAATTAGACTTTCTAACTCAGCAGCTAGCCGAATTCAAGGAAATATTACAGGAAGCAAGAATGGCTAACAGGAATATGGAAGTGCAATTAAAGCAGACAGAAAAGCAACTGTCAAAACAAATAGCAGATGAATGCCAAGCAGTTCAATTAAGAAGTGGGAAAACATTAAATACCTCACTTCAAAGCAACAGGAAGCCAAGAAATGAACAGATGTCTACTCAAAATCCCTCTGAGGACAATCAGAGCCCAGAGAGGAATGATGCTGGCGCTGAACGCCCAGACCATGCTCATTCCTGGCGTTCAACGCCAGAAACAAGCATGAATCCGGCGTTGACGCCCAAAGGGAACATGGTTCTGGCGTTCAAACGCCAGTAACAAATAAGGAAGTGGCGTCTAACGCCACTCCAGCTTCCACCCCTGGCATTCAAATGCCAGTGGGTGATCAGTCACATACAAGTGTTAATAACAACCCTTCTAAAAAGGCTTCCCAACCCACTTCTGTAGGTAATAAACCTGCAGCAACTAAGGTTGAGGAATACAAAACCATTCGCCTTTCCTACTGACTTTGTGGTGCTGGAAATGGAGGAGCACAAGAGTGCAACTCTCATTCTAGGAAGACCTTTCCTAGCAACTGGCCGAACCCTCATTGATGTCCAAAAAGGGGAAGTAACCTTGAGAGTCAATGAGGAGGAGTTTAAGTTGAATGTTGTCAAAGCCATGCAGCATCCAGACATCCCAAATGACTGCATGAGTGTTGATATTATTGACTCTCTGGTAAGAGAGGTCAATATGGCTGAGAGTCTC
>NC_029776.3:79832650-79833045 GCF_000817695.3 Arachis duranensis
AGAGACAGAAAAGGGACAGAGAACCAAGTAGCAGATCACCTGTCCCGAATAGAACCAGTAGAAGGGGCGTCCCTCCCTCTTACTGAGATCTTTAAAACCTTTCCGGATGAACAACTCTTTGCCATCCAGGAAGTGCCATGATTTGCAGACATTGCAAACTACAAGGCAGTGAGATTTATACCCAAAGAGTACAGTAGGCTGCAATCAAAGATATTGATCACAGATGCAAAGTACTATCTTTGGGATGAACCATATCTCTTCAAGAGATGTGCAGTCGGAGTAATCCGTAGATGTGTGCCTAAGGAAGAAACGCAAAAGATTCTGTGGCACTGCCATGGATCACAGTATGGAGGACATTTTGGAAGTGAACGAACAGCCACAAGAGTCCTCCAATG
>NC_029776.3:79834001-79834542 GCF_000817695.3 Arachis duranensis
AGCCAGGACAGAAAGTTCTGCTGTTTAATTCTAGGCTCAGATTATTCCCCGGAAAATTGAAATCCCGGTGGAGAGGTCCATATGTGATTACAAGTGCATCACCATATGGATACGTGGAGTTTCAGGATAATGATTCTAACAAAAAGTTCATTGTTAATGGACAGAGAGTTAAACATTATCTTGAAAGCAATTTTGAGCAAGAATGCTCAAAACTGAGACTTGATTAAAGCTCAGTGTTAGTCCAGCTAAAGACAATAAAGAAGCGCTTGCTGGGAGGCAACCCAGCCATTTACAAAGTTTATTTACTAATTAAATAAATTTCCTTTTTTTACAGGTATGAGTCCAAGTATCTTCAAAGGGTAAAAATAGCAATTGATTGAATTCACATGAGTTACAGGGAAATTTGGAAGCTCACTGGCGTGAAAAAGCCAGTAAGAAACATTTTGGGCGTTGAACGCCCAAAAGAAGCACCTACTGGGCGTTCAACGCCAGTAAGGATAGCCATCTGGGCGTTAAACACCAGAAAGGAGCATCTTCTGGG
>NC_029776.3:79834549-79835691 GCF_000817695.3 Arachis duranensis
CCACTGGGCGTTCAACGCCAGTAAGGGTAGCCATCTGGGCGTTAAACGCCAGAAAGAAGCACCTTCTGGGCGTTTAACGCCAGATTGTTAGCATCCTGGGCGTTCAGAAAAACGCCCAGTGACAAAGGACTTCCTGGCGTCCAACGCCAGAAAGAAGCATCAGCTGGGTGTTGAACGCCCAGGAGAAGCAACAATTGGGCGTTAAACGCCCAAAACATGCACCAGTTGGGCGTTTAACGCCAGGATGGTGGGGAGGAGGTAAAATTCATTTTTCTTCACAAATTTTTTAATTTTTATGTTTCAATTCATGATTTCTTGCATAAACATGTTTCAAAATATCATCCTTCAAATTCCAAAAAATTTTAATCCTAATTTCTAAAAACCCTAATTTCTAAAATCCCTTTTTCAAAAATATCAAATGTATCTTAATTCATAAACACAAATCTTTTTCCAATCCAATTCCTTTTCAAATCTTTTTAATTTCTTCTCATATCTTTCTCAACTCATCTTATCTTTTTTTTCGAAACTGCCTCTCCTTCTATTCCTCTCCTTTCCTTTCTTTTGCTTGAGGACAAGCAAACCTCTAAGTTTGGTGTGATTTGCCATGATCACTGAGCTAAAACTCATCAAGATCATGGCACCTAAGGGAACAGGAAGAGCAAGGATGTGAACTTAAGCGAGCTGAAGCGTCAAAAATGAATTCTTGAAGGCACCCCACAGACTAGAGGAACATCCACTTCCCAAAATACAGGTCGTTGAGTTCTAATCTTTGCCTTAACTCTGTGATAACTGTTCTTATTAGAAATTTACCTTAGAAGTTATATATTAGTAGTAGTAATTAGTATCTCTACTTTGATTCCAATTAAGTTATAATTTATTTTTCTCATCATCATCAAACATGAATAAAATAGTAGATTTTTAGAATAAAGAGGCAATATTTTTTTTCGAGTTCTTAATAAGAAAAATTCTAATTAATTATATGTGGTGGCAATACTTTTTGTCTTCTGAATGAATGCTTGAACAGTGCATATTTTTGATATTGAATTCTATGAATGTTAAAATTGTTGGCTCCTGAAAGAATGATGAACAAGAGAAATGTTATTGATGATCTGAAAAATCATGAAAGTGATTCTTGAAGCAAG
>NC_029776.3:79836077-79836618 GCF_000817695.3 Arachis duranensis
CCTATTTTATTTATCTAGTTGCTTGAGGACAAGCAACAGTTTAAGTTTGGTGTTGTGATGAGCGGATATTTTATACGCTTTTGGGGGTAATTTCATGTAGATTTTAGCATGTTTTAATTGGTTTTTAGTAGAATAATATTATTTTTTAGGAAAAAATCATATTTCTGGACTTTACTATGAGTTTGTGTGTTTTTCTGTGATTTCAGGTATTTTCTGGCTGAAATTGAGGGAGCGGAGCAAAAATCTGAGTTAGGCTGAAAAAGGACTGCTGATGTTGTTGGATCCTGACCTCCCTGCACTCGAAATGGATTTTCTGGAGCTACAGAAGTCCAATTGGCGCGCTCTCAACGGCGTTGGAAAGTAGACATCCGGGGCTTTTCAGCAATATATAAGAGTCCATACTTTGCACGAAGATAGACGACGTAACATGGCGTTGAACGCCAAGTACATGCTGCTGTCTGGAGTTAAACGCCAGAAAAACGTCATGATCCGGAGTTGAACGCCCAAAACACGTTATAACTTGGAGTTCAACTCCAAGAAA
>NC_029776.3:79836811-79866989 GCF_000817695.3 Arachis duranensis
TCTTGTACCTCATGATATTTTCAGATCTGAATTACATACTTTTTGACGGCATGAGTCTCTAAACTCCGTTGTTGGGGGTGAGGAGCTCTGCAGCGTCTCGATGATTTAATACAATTCCTTTGTTTTCCATTCAAACACGCTTGTTCTTATCTAAGATGTTCATTCGCACTTAATTATGGAGGAGGTGATGATCCGTGACACTCATCACCTTCATCAATCCATGAACGTGTGCCTAACAACCACCTCCGTTCTACATCAGATTGAATGAATATCTCTTAGATTCCTTAATCAGAATCTTCGTGGTATAAGCCAGATTGATGGCAGCATTCATGAGAATCCGGAAAGTCTAAACCTTGTCTGTGGTATTCCGAGTAGGATTCTGGGATTGAATGACTGTGACGTGCTTCAAACTCCTGAAGGTTGGGCATCAGTGACAGACGCAAAAGAATCAATGGATTCTATTCCAACTTGATTGAGAACCGACAGATGATTAACCGTGCTGTGACAGAGCACAGGAACGTTTTCACTGAGAGGATGGGAAGTAGCCACTGACAACGGTGACACCCTACATAGAGCTTGCCATGGAAGGAGCCTTGCGTGTGGGAAAAGGATTTCAAGGAAAAGTTGAGATTCAAAGGACAAAGCATCTCCAAAACTCCAACATATTCCCCATTATTGCACAACAAGTAACGCTATTATTCTCTATTATTTTTCTGTTAGTTGTGCGAATTACAAATTCGTGCACCATTGACCATCTGTTTCAAGAAAACCATATTCAAGTGGGACAATAAAGCTAATAGAAATGAGTTTTACCCATTCAAGTGAAGGGATATATGACAACCTAGGCAAAGAAGCTTCCAAGGGTCTTGACAAAGCGTACTCAACTCCCATCTTTCTTTTTCTAAGGCTTTCCACCTCTTCACAAGATTTCTCGAATTCAATCCTTTGTCCATCAATGTTATCTAACTCTTCTCTATCACTCAAATCATAAATGGGAGGACGAGAGAAATCTACCTCCACATTGCTTTCTATCTCATCAAGAGAAGGTTCTTCAAGTTCAAAGGATTCACCACCACTAGACTTTGATGCTTGATCTTCATCACCAAGGGAACTCAATTCTTGCTCCACTCCTTCCAAGTCTTTATATGGGATATGCCTTGGAGGTTGTGCACATTCCTCCTTAACATCAACTTCAATCTTTTCAGAGGAGTTTTCTATTACTCTAGGTTCCCATGGAGGTTCCGCATCTCCTAAATCTTCAACCATTTCTTCCTCTTCTTCAACAATCATAGGTTCCTCCATTTGCTCTAATATAAAGTAGCATTCCTCCTTCTCTATTGGATTTTCCAATCTCTCCTTCATGCTATGCTCTTCCTTGGATTCTCCATATGTAGCCATGGGAGCTCTTTGGTTGTTCTAGCATTGGGAGGCTAATCGGTTTACCACCTCATCTAAGGTGGTCATGAATTATTGCACATCCCTATCATCTCCTCTTGTCCTTGTACAAGAACATCAAGGATGTTGTCCATTGGAGGTTGGGGTGGATGGAAAGGTTCATTGTTTTGGAGGAAGGGTTCATAATAAGAGGGTGGTTCATCATAATTAGGGTATGGTGGTTCGACATTCTCCACTTGCTCCACTTGTTGCACAACATGCTGCATGGTTATTTGAAATTGATCCAATACTTCCTTGAGATGATCCATTGACTTTTGTTCTGCTTGGATATCATGATTAGGATCATATGGCTCTTGGATCGATGGATATGAATATTCTTCCATGTGAGGTTGTGGTGGAAGGTAGAATTCATCTTGTGGTTAAAAATTTTCATACATTGAAGGTGGTTCTTGGAAGTGTTGATATTAGAATGGTGGTGGTTCCATGTATGGCTCATATGGTTTAAGAGGTGGTTGGTTGGGTGGATATAGATTAAGGTCATATGGGGGTGTTTGGTGAAAAGAGGCTTGTGAGTATTGTTGAGAGTTATGTTGAGGGTATAGCTCATAGGCATATGGTGGTGGTTCTTGAAAATCACAAGGAGAATCACCATAGCCATTGGATTAGTATGCATCATAGAATGACTCTTCTTCACAGTGCATTGGTGGAGGTTTTTGCCATGAGGATTGATCATATGCATATGGCTCCTCCCACCTTTGATTGTCCCATTCTTGATATGCATCTTCATTATAGCTCCCATTACCTACAACATAGTTGTAATCATACTCATAGCCAAAGTGAGAATTCATAGTGGAAAAATAAAATAAAACTAACAAAAACTAGAAAACAAGCAAAAGACAAACCTATTCACACTATTCATATATATACAATAACCAATAACATAACACCATTGCAATTCCCCAACAACAGCGCCATTTTGATGATAGGATTCTTGACAGTCTAGAATTCACAAATGAATCCTCGTTGCAAGTATAGTTTCTAAACCAACACTAATCCTTTCATACAAAAATTTGTTTGTCACAAGTAGCAAACCCCTAAAATGTATAAACCGAAGTATTGAACCTCGGGTCGTTCTCCCTAGGAATTGCAATAAAGTGTTCTTGTTATTGGTTATGAGATATTTTGGGGTTTTTGAGATTTTAGACAAGAAATATAAATGGCAAAGAAAATAAACTAATAACTAACAAAGCTCTTGGCAAGATATGAGAACTAGAAGTCCTATCCTAGTTATCCTCCTCAATTGTGATCATAAATTATTCATTGCTACCACTTAGTTAACCTCTAACCATAGAGGAAAGTCAAGTGGATGAATTAACTTGATTCCACAAGTCCTAGCCAACTCCCAAGGGAAAGACTAGCTTTAGTGGTATCCAAATCAATTAGCAACTTCTAATTATCAATCAACAAAGGAATTAGATAACTCGAGCGTCACTAATTACTCTACCTAGGCCAAGAGGAATAAAATCTATACTAAAATCCAACCAAGCATTTCATCAAACACTTGGAAGGCACAAAGGAAAAGCATAGTAAATTGATAACAAGAGTATAATCTAACAACAGTTGAATGTAAGAAATCAACAACAACAATCAAAAGGAACACAATTATTACAAATTACCTCAAATGGAATTGGAAGAAAGTAGAAGAAACAAGAGTAGATCTACAACAAAGTATAAGCACAACATAAAGGAAATTACAACAAAAGAATAGAAGAATGATGATTGCAACAACAAGGAATTGAGAAGAAGAAGTAGAAGAAAGCATGAATGAAAACCTAGATCTAAGAACTAAACCTAATCCTAATCCTAATTCTAGAGAGAAGTTAGAGCTTCTCTCTCTAGAAACTAACTCTAATTACTTCTAAAACTTAAACTATGACTAATGATCAAAAGTATGTTGATTCCCCTTCAATCCCTGGCTTAAATAGCATCAGAAATGAGTTGGATTAGGCCCACAAGGCTTCTAAAATCACTGGCCACGAGTTGCATTAAGTGGATCATGTGCAACCATCGGTGCGTACGTGTACAGTGCATGTGTGCACCCCTATGCGCGATGCAACTATGGAAAATATTATATCATTTTGAAGCCCCGGATGTTAGCTTTTCAACACAACTGAAACCGCATCATTTAGATCTTTGTAGCTCAAGTTATGGTCGATTAAGTGTGAAGAGGTCGGCTTGACAGCTTTTGCGATTCCTTCATTTCTTCATGAGTTCTCCATTTCTACATGCTTTTCCTTCATTCCCTTGATCCAATCCTTGCCTTATAAATCTGAAATCACTTAATAAACATATCAAGGCATCTAATGGAATCAAGGTGAATTAAATTTAGCTATTTTAAGACCTAAGAAGCATGTTTTCACTCTTAAGCACAATTAAGGGAGAAGTTATAAAACCATGCTATTTCATTGAATAAATATGGGTAAAAGGTGATAAAATCCCCAAAAATTAATACAGGATAAACCTTACAAATGGGGTTTATCAAGAGCCTTCCCAGTTTGCTGCTAGTTTACCATGGGTTGGGGGTCTTCTAGCTTGTTATGTTCTTCTGAGCACCAAGTCATTTACTTGGAAGGATCTGGGGTGGAGCTTCTGGTTGTATATTCGAGCTATATGCTATTGCATAGATCGGTGTGCGATTGCTACCAAAGATCGAGTTTCTTCAACGGTGTCTAGGTCATGTTGGCGAGCTGTATCTATTGTACAGTGATCGGCAATTTGTGTCCGTAGTGATGCTTGGGAGATCTCAACATGTATCATTACATTTGAAATATATTAGACGGAAAGGTGTTTCCTTTGTTATTGAGGGTGTTGTGGTGTTATATCCCCAAACGACCTCTGGTATTAATTCGGACCAGAGACCTTTGGCATCGTCAAGTTTCTTTCGTAGAGCATGTAAGATAACTTTGTTTGCAGCCTCGGCTATGCCATTTGTTTGTGGATGTTCTATCGATGAAAAGTGTTGTTTGATCTTTAAATCATGCAAAAAGGAGGTAAATTTATGATCGGAAAACTGGCGACCATTATCAGTGATAATGTGTCGAGGTATGCCGAATCTACAGATAATATTTTTCCATACAAAGGAGACCATTTGTTGGGATGTGATTTTTGCTAGGGATTGTGCCTCTATCCATTTAGAGAAGTAATCAATTGCTACTATTAAAAATTTTACTTGGCTTGCCGCCAAAGGGAAAGGGCTGAGGATGTCGAGCCCCACTGATTGAAGGGCCAACTTACCTCGGAACTGTGAAGGGATTCGGTTGGTAGGTGTCTAATTGGGTTGTGCCTTTGGCAATTGTCACAACTTTTTACCTTTGTTTTATAGTCTTGTTGCAATGTCAACCAAAAGAAACCAGCTCGGAGTATCTTTGAGGACAAACTTTAGGCTCCGAAGTGTGTTCCACATATTCCTTCGTGTGCTTCTGCAATTGCAATGTCAGCTTCAGACCTGGAAAGGCATTTGAGCAGAGGACGAGAGAATCCTCGTCTATACAGGCAATTGTTATATATAGTAAAAAAAGGAGGCTTGTTGGCAGAATTGCCGAGTATTATCAATGTTGTCTGGTATGATCCCAGTCTTGAGGTATTTTATATAAGGTGTTCACTAATCCTCATCCTATGTTATACTTAGAACTTTGGTTAGATCTATGCTTGGTTTGAGTAGTGTGAATTGGTATAGAGACGAAGTTGGTGTTTGTGTGCCGGAGAGCTTAGATAGGATATCAGCTCGGCTATTATGTTCGCGAGGTATATGTAAAATTTTAAATTTTGAAAAGTTAGAAATAAGGTTTTTGACAACTGTCAAATATTTTGCTAATAATGGGTCTTTTACTTGAAAAAGATTGTTTACCTGTTGCACGACGAGCAAGGAGTCACAGTATACATGTAAGTCGAAGATTTTTAGGTCGACTACAAGTCTTAGCCCGGCAATTAGAGCTTTGTATTCAGTTTGATTGTTGCTTGCTTTGAAAGAAAAGGTGTAAGGATTGCTCTATGACGTGACCATTGCCATCTTTGAGTAATTTGAGGGTTGGATGCCCCATCCACATACAAAGTCCATTGAGTTGGATTATCCACAGAAATTGGGTTTCGTGAATTCAGCAATAAAATCTGCCAAATATTGAGACTTTATTGGACCTCGGCTCTGGTATCTGATGTCAAATTTGGAGAATTCAACCAACCATTTTACTAGTCAGCCAACAAATTCTAGTTTTTGGAGAACTTATTGTAAAGATTGATCAGTTTTGACATGGATGACATGGCTTTGAAAGTACCGCCAGAGACGTCGGGTTGAAAATACCAAAGTTAAGGCTAACTTCTCAATCTTAGGATAGCGAAACTTAGCATCCTGCAAAGTCTTACTAATAAAATAGATCGGTTGTGGCTGCTTCTGTCTCTCTGTAATAAGAACAAAGCTTATGGCCCAATCAGTAACAGATAAATATAAATATAGTTGTTATGAAGCTAAGCAAGAAATCTAGAGAGTGCAGCAAGTCTCCCTGTTAACCATTGGACTTCTTTGATTGTTTGTGGGCTTGCCATGTCCAACACAACTTAGCATTTTTCTGGACTGGCTTCGATTCCGCCGTTGGTGAGCATAAATCCAAGGAATTTGCCTCCCTGTACACCAAAAGCGCACTTTTCAGGGTTAAGTCTTATATTGTATCTCCTTATTTGGTTGAATATTTCTGCAAGGTCGTCAAGATGATTGTTGCCTAGCTTTGTTTTGGCTACCATGTCGTCAAGATAAAGTTCTAGGTTTCTGCCGATCTGTGCTGCAAATACCTTGTCCATAAGACGTTGATAGGTTGCTCCCTCATTCTTAAGTCCAAATGGCATAACTTTATAACAGTAATTTCCGTATTCAGTAATAAATGCAGCTTTATTTTGATCGGATGGATGCATTAGCCAGAATATGCATCCATGAAACTTAGTGTTTTATAACCTAAAGCATTGTCCACTAAACAATCAATAGATGGTAAGGGATATGAATCTTTTGGGTATGCTTTGTTGAGATCGGTGAAATCAACACACATGCGCCATTTACTGTTATGTTTCTTTACCAAGATGACATTTGCTAACCATGTTGTGAATCTGATCTCTTGTACGAAGCCATCACTGATGAGCTTCTGAGTCTCTTCCAAAGAGGCTTGCTTTCTTTCAAGGCCTAGGTTTCGTTTCTTCTATGCTATAGGTCGAACAGAAGGGTCCAATGCCAGCTTATGAGAGATTATTGATAGGGCAATGCCAAGCATGTCGGCAAGTGTCCAAGTGATTAGGTCGGCATGTTGTTCTAGGAATGTTTGAAATGAAGCTTTTTCCTCCGAGCTAAGTGTGGTTCTCACATAAGTGTATTTCTCCGAGTTATCTGCAAAATAGATTTTTTGTAAATCCTCCGTCGGGGTTGGCCGTTCGAGGGCATCAGCCCTTGGATCAAGGTCAGCCAAAACTAGGAGTTCGTCCTAACTACTAATATTGTTTACTTGGGCGTTGACACTTCGGTTGGGTCATTTCAGAATATTGTTGTAACATTGACGAGCCTTATGGTTGTCGCTATGAATTGTTGCTATAAGATCATCCACAGAAAATTTAACACAAAGATGAATTGTGGATACTATAGCACCGAACTTATTAAAGAAAGCTCGGCCGAGTATCAAATTTTAAGGGCTAAAACAGTCAAAAACTAAAAATTGAACATCTGAAGTTTTTTATAAGGGAGGCTCACCCAGTGCAGTTTGTAACCACACAGATCCCAATACCGGGACCCTCTCACCTGAAAATCCAACCAAGCCTCCAGTGGAAGGTTGTAGTAAATTGTTAGTGTTAAGTACGACTTTGGTCCCTAACGTAGAGGCTGAAAATTTATTTTGTCCCAAGTCTTTTTTTCGCTACAAAATGGTCCCTAAGGTTTCAATTTGTTTAAAAATCGTTCTTTGGACGAAAATGCCCTTCCTCCACCTTCCCGAAAATACAAAAATAGAAGCAAAATGCAGAAGAAGCATGCAGAAGCAGAATGCAGAAGCAAAACCAGTGAAACAACAACAACAATGAAACAACAACAACTAGAAGAACAACAAAAACACCAACAATAGATAATGAAATCAAAGCAACAACAAAAGCAAAACCAGAAGAAGAAGCAAAAACAAAAAAATTAAAGAAAAAAAGGTTGTGGCGGTGATGGAAGAAGAGGGGCTGCGGCAGTGAACTGCGAATCGCGAGGACAAGCACTACAAGGAAAGTGGCAGATGGTGGCGTCATATTAGAGGCGGTTTTTAAATCAGCCGCTATCTACGAATTTAGAGGCTGTTTACGCAGTAATTTTAAGCAATGCTGCAATACATTATACTTTTTCATGTAGGTTTGCCCCTTCTTCCTCTCTGCTACATCTCAATCTCATTTTGTGTTTACCCTAACAATTGCTACGAGTTATCTCTCCCTCCCCCTCTCTCTCTCTCTCTCTCTCTCTCTAATTTCCATTATCGTCTTTTCTGTGGTCTCAAGATCTCTCAAAGTCGTTCTCTTTACACCTTGCTCTTCTGCCTTCTCTACTCTACCAGATCCGCTTGCCATCTCCTTTAAGCTGTGCACGAGTGTCTTACCAGCATCGCCTCCAACTTCCATCAGCTCTACCACTGCCCATCGCAAGGTCTTCTCCTTCTTCCTTTCTTCATTTATTAGGTTTTTTTTATTTTTTTTCCTTTTTCGGGCTAGATTTTCAATATTTTACAAGAGGAGAAGCGCCCACTTACCCCTTACAGATGACGCTTTTGTCCCAGATCTGCTCGCTATTCATGTGCCAATTGGTTGAGATTATACCTTTATTTAACTTGGTTCAGATTTCTTTCTCTATTATTTGGTTCCAAATCCATCCCATTTTCTTTTTTATTTGGTTTCAATTTACTCTTTTGTGTTATTTTCATTCTTACCAAGAACATTGGACAAAAGTCGGTAAAGCAAAATCCAATCTGCTTATGTTCTCTTGTAGGATTAGTCTCATTATCTTTTCTTTCAGAAGACAAACCAAACTTAACCCTAGCCCTCAATCATTCTCACATCCTCAAACCTTCAGATCCTACCAAACTCAGGTTTGTCACCACTAACCTTGTAACAAGCACCCTTTCCCCATCGAGAAAAGCACTACTTCTGCCATATTCGAGGTCCTCACGTGCTCCTCTGCTCTGTCTCTTCTGCTAGACTTACTCACGATCTCTTCCTACGTAGTGTGTGGTTCAATTTGGATGCAGGTGCATGAGAGTCTTACCACCGTCACTTCTAGCCTCTGCCACAGGCACCACCTATCGAAGGTTCAGACCAGTCTTACCTAACCTTTGACATCCGCACCTGCTCCTTCAAATCTGCTACCAGACGCTCCTCTTCCTTGGAGTGTTACAGATCCAAACTCCACGCTTATGTTCTAAAACAAGGTGAGTGCATTGAAATTTTTCCCTAATTATGCTAATTGTGTTTTACAAGTCTAATATCTATTTTAGGTAAATGATTTTTTTTGCTAAAATTTGTTGCAAAATGATTACAAGTTGCTTTCTAAATGATTGTTGTGCTAAAATCTGTCAGTGAATCTTTTTTGTACAGTTACCCAATTGTGCATTACCATTTAATAGAAATATTTGACTCTAATAATAATTGTCTCAAGAGAAGGATTAGTGAATATTATTGATGACAAGTCATCTTAGGCTAGTTTCACAAGCATTTTTACTTGTTTTCGTTAGGTTTTATGCACTTTCTTGAGTAATAAGTAAGTTATTGGATTGGAATTTCATGCATCCCTTGATTCAGTTAAACATTGTTGTTTATGTGCTTTTTTATAAGGATTTTTGCAAACTTTACTTGATATTATGAATGATGCAAACACCTTGTGATTATATCAAAGTTTGATGCAATTGTTTGATTAATGATAGGTGGAAAAGAAGAGAGAAAGAACCAGAGGAAGAACCAGAGGAAGAAACAGAAGAAGAAGTAGAGGAAGCAACGTTGGTGGCCAAAGTTGGCACACCAACGTTACCTCAAACATTGGAAGAGAAGGCGGTATGCAACGTTGGTGACCAGCGTTGGTCCACCAACGTTGCTGGCAACGTTATAAAATCTGGGTTCCAACGTTGGAGGGAACCCTCCAACGCTTGCAATGAATTGCATTTCTGAAGCTGAAAGAACTTTGGGCGACGTGTACTCCTCTATGACGCGTACGCGTGGAAAAGCGATTCTCGCGTACGCGTGAACAACGTGCGCGCGCAAAATGGCAAAAATTTCATTTAATGCATACGCGTGACTAAGCAAACATTGGAGGTCCCATGTTGCCACAAACGCTGGCTCCAACGTTCTCGATGAGAAGCCCAAAATTGGAGTTGGAAAACTTGCATCGACGCGTACGCGTCGGATGCAGATTTTAGCCAGACACGCAAACGCGTGAGCAATGCACACGCGCAAACCGCTGTTTCGACGCGTACGCGTGGGCTACGTGCAGGCATCAGTGGAAAAACGTTGGTGCACCAACGTTGAATCAAACGTTAGTGCCAACGCTCACTTATTTCAAATCCTCTTTTAGGACAAACGTTTGACTCAACGTTTTCTGTCAAATGTTGATCACCAACGTTGACACCAGCTTTAGTGAAATTGAGAACCCATGCAGATCAAAAACATGAATTGCCAAATATCCCTCTTCAACATCACTAAGACCCACACTAGCTTACTTCAATAGAGGCCAAAAAGCCCAATCCAAGGACTTGAAGACTGAATTGGAAAGTGTATAAATAGAGAAGAATTTGATTTAGAGAAAAAGCTAGCAGATCTGGAAGGCTAGGGATTCAGGGAACCAAATTGGGAAACTTTGCACTCATTTTCTTTGTATTTTTTCTTCTGCATTTCTCGGCAATTTTCTATTTTCTAGTTTTTACTTGAGCAATGATGAACTAAACCCCAATTTCATTAGGGGGAGGAGCTCTATTGTAATCATAATGAATCAATGAAATTCTTCTTCTTCTCAATCTGCTTGGGTAGCTATAGGATATCTTCTGTTTTGATTGTGAATTATTCACTCTAGAAGGGGGTTTAATTCAACTGAATGTGGGTGTGAGCCTCGGAAGGGGAATCACCTGCATTAGAATTGGATTGAAACTCTATCCTTCACAATTCTCTCAATTAACCCCATTCGGGAGGAATTGAGGTTTTGAGAATTTGTGTGACTTATGGATAAGAGAATGTGCTCTAACTCTTCTCATGACAATTAGATCAAGGAATTGGCAAGATTGATTATGATTAGAGAGATTGGATTGCCAAGGAATTGGGATCCAATCAATTTCAATCTACCATAGATCTACTCATATGATTGAGAAAGGAGTTGAGACTCAATTGATTCATGATGGATTATGATATCTCCAATCCTTGATGAATAATTTTCTTTAAATTTCCTAAATTAGATCTATCTGAGTTTACTTTAATTCTGCAATTACTGCTGCATTGATTCCCTGAACCCAATTCCCTTTATAATTCATGCAATTTAAGTTTTCCTGCAATTTAGGTTCTACAATTTTACTTTCTTGTACTCTAAGATTCAGTTATTTACATTTCTTGCGATTTAAGATTCAGCTCTTTTAGTTTCTTGCTCTTTAAGTTTCAGCAATTTACTTTTCTTGCCATTTAAGTTTCTGCCAATCTACTTTCTGCATTTTAATTTCATGCAATTTACCTTCTGTTAATCAATTTTCAATCAAAACACCAACTGTCCGCTTAACTAAATTTATCACCCAACTAAAGTTGCTTGATCCATCAATCCCTGTGGGATCGACCTCACTTTTGTGAGTTTTACTACTTGATGCGACCCGGTACACTTGCTGGTGAATTTGTGCAGAATTTAACTTTTTGTCCATCAAGTTTTTGGCGCCGTTGCTGGGGATCAATTTAGATCGACAATAATCAAGTAGGTGATAATCTACATTAAGCATTTTTCTTTGTTTTCGTAAAGTTTATTAACTGTTTGTGATTTTGTTTCTACTAACTGTGACTTCACTCTAGCAACAGAGTGCTCTGCTTGTGTTTTGGTTTGTTTGTGTTGTATGCCAGGAGGAAGAAGAGGTGCATCCACCTCCTTTGATTCTGAACCAGAGAGAACCTTATTGAGATTGAGAAGAGAAGCAATAGGGAAGGGAGTGATTGGAGAAGAAAAATTAGAAGAGGAAGATCAAGAGATGGAGGGTAACCTCCCTAATCCACCAGAGGATATGGCCAACAACAATGGCTAGCCTCAAAGGAGAGTTTTAGCTTCTTACACCATCCCTAACCCAAGAAATTATGGGAGCAGCATCTTAACTCCCAATGCCCATGCCAACAATTTCGAACTCAAACCCTAATTAATCACCCTAGTCCAGAATAATTGCCAATATGGAGGAAGCCCTGCTGAAGATCCAAACCAACATCTCTCTTTGTTCTTGAGAATTTGTGACATGGTCAAAACCAATGGAGTCCACCCTGACATCTATAAGATTTTGTTATTCCCATTCTCATTGAGAGACAAAGCCACCCATTGGCTAGAAACCTTCTCAAAAGAAAGCATTACCAACTGGGATAATTTGGTTAGCAAATTCCTAGCCAAATTCTACCCCCCTCAAAGAGTCATTAAACTGAAAACTGATGTGCAAACCTTTAGACAGCTAGAGGGAGAATCATTGTATAAAGCCTGGGAAAGGTATAAAGCTTTGATCAGAAGGTGTCTAGAGGGAATGTTCAGTGAGGGGGTTGAGCTCCAAATTTTCTATAAAGGTCTATCCATGAGTTCAAGGAAAGATTTGGATTATTCTTCAGGAGGATCACTTCAAATGATGAAGATTGCACAAGAGGCACATGATCTTCTAGACATGGTGGCTAACAATGAGTATTTCTACTCTTCTAAAAGACAAGCAACTCCCAAGAGAGGCGTATTTGAGCTTGAAGGTGTTGACACAATATTGGCTCAAAACAAGATTATGCATCAGCAACATCAACAACAAATAGAGATGATGTCAAATAGGATGGAGGGACTGCAACTTGCTGTAGTAAGGTCAACCAACTAACCACCAGTTGCGTGGGGACAAAATGAAGAGAGCTATGAAGAGTAGCAGCTTGAATAGGTTCAGTACATGCACAATCAAGGATCTGGACAAAATGACTTCCATGGCGATACTTACAATTCCTCTTAGAGGAACCAACCCAATCTGAAGTGGGGAGAAAACCAGAAGTCATGGCAAAGAAACTCCAACCAAAGCAACTCTCGCAACATAAACCACCAAAATCATCAAACCACTAACCAAAATCCATACAGAAAACCACAAAATAATCACCCCCCATCCAATTACTATCCACCAAATAACCCATCAACTAACCAAAATAACATTCATCCACCATCTACATCCCACACTCAGCCACAACCACCACAAGAATCCCAAAGAATCTCCAATTCGGAGATGATGATGAAGAAATTGATAAAGCATCAATAATTGGCCAACAAGAACCATAAGGCCTCACTGAGAAATCTAGAGAGACAAATTGGACAATTATCCAAACAGCCAATTGAAAGACCAAACAATGCTTTTCCAAGTGATACCATTCCCAACCCCAAGGAAGAATACAAGGCAATTCAACTTAGAAGTGGAAGGACATTGGAGAATGACAAGGGTGACATCAATAAAGAAGTAATAGCTAAAGAGAAAGACTAAGAGA
This sequence comes from Arachis duranensis, assembly GCF_000817695.3. Taxonomy (NCBI): domain Eukaryota; kingdom Viridiplantae; phylum Streptophyta; class Magnoliopsida; order Fabales; family Fabaceae; genus Arachis; species Arachis duranensis. Next base: position 79,849,970 of record NC_029776.3, read on the forward strand.
AGTCTAAAAAGAATGAAGAAGAGCCACAAGCTTCAAGGAAGGGAAAGTAGGTCATGGAAGAGCATCCACGAGAACAGAGGAAGGAGGTGAAGCCTTATATCCCTCCTCTGCCATATCCTCAAAGGCTGCAAAGAGAGCTCAAGGACCAGCAATTTCCCAAGTTCCTATAGGTTTTCAAAAAGCTAGAAATCAACCTCCCACTTGCTAAAGTATTGGAGCAGATGCCATTATATGCAAAATTTCTCAAGGAACTCATCAATAAGAGAAGCTGGAATGAAAAGAAGACTGTGATCTTGACATAAGAATGTAGTGTAGTAATTCAAAAAGGTCTCCCACCAAAACTCAAAGATCTTGGGAGTTTCATCATATCATGCACTATAGGCAATATGACCTTGGAAAAAGCTCTCTATGATTTAGGTGCTAGCATCAATTTGATGCCTCTCTCACTGATGAAAAAGTTTGCAATAGAGGAAGTCAAACCCACCAGAATGTCACTTCAAATGGCTGATAGATTACTCAAGATACCTAATGGAATTGTAGAGAACTTGTTGGTGAAGGTTGGAGAATTTATCTTCCCTGCCGATTTTGTCATTCTAGATATGGAAGAAGAGGGACACAACTTGATTATCTTGGGGCGACCTTTTTTAGCCATAGCAAGAGCTATCATTGATGTAGAGAAAGGTGAAATGATCCTCAGGGTTCATGGTGAGCAAATGATCATCAATGTCTTTAAAGCAATGCAATATCCCCCTGAGAAAGAAAAGTATATCAGAGTTGAAATGATAGAAGTCTTGGTGGAAGAAGTGCTTGAAACCAAAGGTCAGGAGGATCAAGAAAAAGAAATAGAAGCAGATCAAGAGGTCATAGAAGAACAAGTAGCTGAAATCTCTTTTGAAGGCAAGACAGATGAGGTGCCGAAGCAAGAATTGAAGTCCCTCCCTCCTCATCTCAAGTATGCATTCCTTGGTGGAGAGGATAACTTTCCAGTGATCATTAATTCATCCTTGATGACATCAAGGGTATAAGCCATACGATCTACATGCACAAGATCTTGCTAGAAGAAGACTCAAGACCTGTGGTGCAACCTCAAAGAAGGCTGATGACTTGCATCATCTACCCTTCTTTCTTGCATAAAGAGGATCATAAAAGAGCATAAATATCATTTGATCATTGCAATTTATGCATTATTTGATGAATATTATGGTACATTACTTTGAGATGAGTTGTGCTGAATTTCAGGTGAAAAAGACACCAAAAAGGGGAAGAAAACAACAAAAATGAGCTAGGCGTGTGAAGCGGGCGTGCCACTTAGAGCAAGCGCCACAAAAATGAACTAGCGTGCCACGCCATGAGCTGGGCATGGCACGCCAGTACTAAATTCTAGAGGAGGATTCTCAAGCATTCACATGGGCGTGGCACGCCAGGAACTGGGCATGGCATGCTAGTACAAAGTTCCAGAGAGCAATAATGGAGGACACTAAAGGGGGCGTGGCACGCCAGGTTGGGCGTGGCACGCCTGAACCATCACCTTCTATGGGCGTTCCACTTGGTATCGAAGGCATGGCACGCCAGCATCAAAAAGTCACTTGGACGTGCCACTTGAGGGACCAGGCGTGGCACGCCAAGCTTGAGAAATCCACAAATGTATGGGCGTGCCACTTAAGCAGCATGGTGTGGCACACTGGTACAAAATCTTAGAGAAGGGGCTGAAGGCCAATGAAGTCTAGGCGTGCCACTTGAGGTCGAAGGCGTGGCACACCAGGATCTCAATCCCACTTAGGCATGCCACTTGAGCGACTAGGCGTGGCACGCCAATGCACAAAGAGGCCAAAGCAAGGGCTGGGTGTGCCACTTAGTATCGAAGGCGTGGCACGCCAGTCCAAGAATCTCACTATGGCGTGCCACTTGAGTGCTGGGCGTGGCACGCTAGCTACTGGAACCAAGGCAAGATCATGGGCGTGGCACACCAGCTTCTAGGCGTGGCACGCTGGCACAAGTTTCCAGAGAGGACGAAGGAGGCCAAACACATGGGCGTGCCACTTGGGGTCGAGGGCGTGGCACGCCCTCCACTATTCCTCACTTGGGCATGCCACTTGAACCCCAGGCGTAGCACGCCAGTGTCATTTAGGAAGCAAAAGCCATTAGGGCATGCCACTTGAGTTCGTGGCGTGGCTCACCAAATAGAAGAATCACTTGCTTACAAAGGGTGTGGCACGCCAGACCCTGGGCGTGCCACACTAGTTCAACTTTCCAGAGAGCTTGATCAAGCATGCAGCAAGGGCGTGGGACGCCAGACCCTGGGCGTTCCATGCTTGTTCAAGTCTCCAGAGGCAAGAAGAAGAGAAAAAAGGCTAGGGCATGCCACTTAAGCTCGTAGGCATGGCACGCCAGGCTACATTGGGTATTAAAGGACCTTGGGCGTGCCACTTGAGCTCAAAGGTGTGGAACGCCAGGGATGTTATTGAAGAGGAGCGTGCCACTTGAGGGACCGGGCGTGGCACGCCAAGCCTGAATTGGAGGAGCACGTGGCACGCCACTAAAGCGCCAGCTACACGCTAGCTGGGAAGTCACGCTTATTGAGTTTCTTTTTCCTCCAAATTGTAATTTTCCTTTTTCACTTTTGTAATTCTTTTATTTTGAGAGCTAGGAGTAGTATAAATACCCCCAAGAAGTACTGAAAAAGGGGGGTTAAGCAGTTAGAGAGCTAAGTTTTAGATCCACTTTTACACTTCATCATCTTCTTTACTTTTGAGTACTTTTCTTTGAGATATGAGTAGCTAAATTCCCTCTCTTTGAGAGAGGGAGCTCTGTTGGACTTGATGGACTGATGATAGTAAACTTCTTCTTCTCTTTATCTTCTCTTTGATTTGCTAGGAGGAATTTCGTTTTCCATGCTTAGTGTTCAATTATCTTGGGAAAGAGATTGAATGCGAAAATGGGTTTCATGGGAACCTTGGAAAAGGAAACATGAAACCATGCTTGAAATCCCTTCTCACACTTGAGTAGAATCTGGGTTTTGGTGTTTGGATATGGTGACATATAATCCTCCCTCTACTTGGACCTATGATGATGTGTGGTATAATCAGGGACCAAGCATATCTCTCTTCATGAACAATTAGACCATGAAATTGGCTATTGATCAAGATCTGGGAGATTGAGTCACTAAGGGATTGGAGAGGATATAAGCTGGAATTGATCCAAAGACACAACATCTCCTGATCTCAATGAATTTTCCCATTCTTATTTACCACTTTCTTTATAGCTTACTTTTACATTATGCAATTCCCCATTCCCATTTACAATTAAGTCATTTATGATTCTACACTTTACAATTCTGCCATTTATAATTCCACAATTACAATCTATCTGTCCTGCTTGACTAATTCATCAATTAATTAAAACTGCTCAAATTTACCAATCTCTGTGGATACGATCCCACTCCACTGTGTGTTATTACTTGATGATAATTTTGGTGCGCTTGCCAAAAGAGTGGATTCATAATAAAAAATTTTATGGGGGGTGAATCCAAAACTCCATCAATATTTATGGCGCCGTTGTCGGGGATTGGTTTAAATTTGACAGTGATTAAATTGATTGGAGAGCTAGATTAATCAATTTAATTCCCTTGTTATTTTATATTTTTTATTGCTCTTTTATTTTACGTCTCTATTCTGATTTCTATCCTTTTTTCTAGATTATTTTGGTTATCCATTGTCCATATTTCCATCCTTCTAACTATTTGATTAATTGCATCAACAAAGCTAACCACTAATATCAACATTTTTTTACTTTACTTGTTCTCTGCTGGTCATTTGCTAAGTGTAGGATAGGTAGAAGAGGAGGAATTGTATCTCCCTTCGATAGTGAACCTGAGAGCACCTTCCTTAGATTAAGGAGGGAAGCAAGAGGCAAAGGCATAGTTGGAGAAGAAGAAGTGGAGGAAGATCTAGAAACCACTATGGAGGAAGAAGCACATAACCATAATGGAGAGGAAGCTGGCAATCATGTTTGGCAAGAAAGGAGAGTCTTAGGCTCCTATATCAACCCAAATCCAGGAAACTGTAGCAGCAGCATCCTAAAGCCAACAATCCATGCCAATAACTTTGAGTTGAAACCTCAACTCATCACACTTGTCCAGAATAATTGTTCATATGGAGGAGGTGCCCAGGAGGACCCAAACCAACGTCTCAATACATTCTTGAGGATCTGTGACACTGTAAAGACCAATGGTGCACATCCGGACACCTACAAGCTACTTTTGTTCCCTTTCTCACTCAGAGACAAGGCAACAAAGTGGTTGGAAGCATTTCCCAAGGAGAGCTTAACCACATGGGATGATGTTGTAAACAGATTCCTTGCAAGATTTTACCCTCCACAAAGAATCAACAGGCTAAGAGCTGAGGTGCAAACTTTCAAACAACTAGATGGTGAAACACTCTATTAGGCCTGGGAGAGATTCAAAGATTTGACAAGAAGATGCCCACCAGAAATGTTCAATGAGTGGGTACAACTACACATCTTTTATGAAGGGCTGTCCTATGAATCAAAGAAGGTCATGGATCATTCTTCAGGAGGCTCACTCAACAAAAAAAAAAACCATTGAAGAAGCCATAGATGTCATCGAGACTATAGCTGAAAATAAGTATTTATATGCTTCAGAAAGAACTCTGAAGAAAGGAGTGCTAGAACTCAATTCTGTAGATGCCTTGTTTGCTCAAAACAAGGCAATTGCAGCACAACTAGCAACCCTAACCAATAAGATGGAAGCTAATCAAGTCTCAGCCATTCAAGACCAAACTCCTCAACAAGAAGGAAGTACATCAGAATCTGAAGGTGACTGGGAACAAGCTAATTGTGTGAACAACTCATCTAGACCACCATATGACCCCAACTCTAAGACATACAACCCAGCCTGGAAGAACCACCCAAATTTTGGGTGGGAAAACCAACAAAGCCATAACCAGAACCACAACAAACCTTATCCATCAAATCAACACAACACTCACAACCCCAACAATCAAACAAACAACCATAAACCTTACATAATTCACAAAACACATCATACCATGGCAACCAACCAACACACAACAATCACTATCATGACACACCATCCTCAACCATGCAACCATGTGAAATCAAGAGCAACTTTGAGAGAATAGAGGCTACAATAGCACAACTATCATCACAGCTTGCAGGAGCCGTCTCCACCCTTATGGAGAGACAAACGCAGACTAATAGAAGGATAGACGCCAATCAAGAAAAATACAGGTCAAATATGAAAAATCAAGGCACAGCAATCTCAAAGTTGGAAACACAAGTAGGGATCTTATCCAAGCAAATCCCAATGCCCACACACACATTTTTCAGTGATACCATAGCCAACCCGAGAGGAGAATGCAAGGCCATTACACTTAAAAGTGGGAAGGTTGTAGAAGAAGAAACCCCAAACAAAGACAACCATAAAGGAGAAGTTGCAGAAAAGTATGAAAACAAGTATGATAAACCATTATTTTATGATTTATATTATGTTTAATTGAGTGGTTTAATCAAGTCTTTCACCCACCTATTCATATGATTAGCATGATATTACAAGTCCTTTCCAAAATTGTTCTATGATTGAAAACTTGCTTCCTAAAGATATTTTAATTGTATATTTTTATTCTCCTCTATACCATTCGATGCCGTGATTTATGTGTTAAGTGTTTCAGGCTTCATAGGGCAGGAATGGCTTAGAGAATGGAGAGGAAGCTTGCAAAAATGGAAGGAACACAAGAAATTGAGGAGATGACCAGCGAAAAGTGACGCGGGCGCATGGCTCATGCGACTGCGCGAAATGGAGGAAATCATAGTGACGCGATCGCGTGCCTGACGTGAATGCGTGGATTGGAAGTTGCACGAGTGACGCGAATGCGTGGACGACGCGCACGCATGGCACAGAAAAATGCTGGATGACGCGAATGCGTGGACGATGCGGTCGCGTGATGTGCGCGATCTGCAGAATTTACAGAAATCACTGGCGTGAATTCTGGACCGCGTTTTAACCCACCTTTCGGCCCAGAAATGCATATTAGAGCCAGGGAACATGCAGAGACTAAAAAAAAACTCTCATTCCGCATATTTTTTTGTTTTTAGATCTAATTTTACTCCTCCTCTAGGTTTTCTCTCTATACATATATAGTTCTTAGGATTTTTGTTTTTATTGTTTTTTGGATTGGGATATTGAGAAGAGTTGTTACTTCTGCAAGACTTCATCGCTCTAGTTTGTTTTCTCTACTTTTCACTTACTCTTTCATATCCTTAATTTGTTCAGAGTTACGATCGGATTATTTTTAGAACTTATTAATACAAGAAATATTTTTATTTTTAATTGATCTTTTTGATTATTGTTTATCATGTCTTTCTTTATTTCCCTTTTTTATTTTGTGGAGTTTACATTCATGATGATAGAGTAGTTCTCTAACTTGATTGGGAGTTGATTGAAAGGAGAACCTTGAGTTGGAATGCTCAAGAGTAAAATTGTAATTGGGTTTATTGTTGGATGGCTCTCTAATCACTGACACTAATCCTTCCCAAGGGAGAGGATTAGAACTTATGAATAGAAGTAGACTTCCAACTTACTTGACTTTCCTCTACCTAGTAAAGGATGACTAAGTAGAACAACCTTCAATTATCAATTAATCTTGGGAGAACTCCAACAAGGATAGAACTTCCGATTAATTGATGCGCGTGCATCATTGCCTACTTTTAGTAGTCATTTTAGTAGATTTTTGTTTAGTTTTCATACAAATTTTGCCAATATATGAGTAATAGCATGAAAAATCTCTGCATGAAACAAAATCTCAAGCATAGGTGAATTTTAGCTAATATACAGGGTAAATATGATAAAATAGATCACACTGAGTGAAGTTTTGATTTTGAGTATTATTAGCACACTTAATATATAAAGATCATCTTGTATGTTACCTTGATGAACTTTGTTTGTTTGATTTCAGGCCAAAAGAAGCAGAGAAGAGCCACGTTAGTGGCTACGTTAGTGCTACTAACGTGGGCACTAACGTGGAAAGAAGAAAAGTTGGAACGTTAGTGGGAACATTAATGGCATCAACTTTGAAGAAGGAGCAACCTTATTGGCAAAAGTGAGTGCCAATAACGCTAGCGAAGGGAAATTTGTTGAGAGACAAGTTTCCGTGCATCATTAATCTACTCTCGGTCAAGATTTTTATTTAAATTACATAAATTATCTGATTTAATTTTCTGTTTATCAAACTCAAAACCACTTTGGAAAACCTCTGATTACTAAAATAGCACATCTTTCTGCAACTCGTTGGGAGACGACCTGGGATTCATACTCCTAGTATTTTAATTCTAATTTTGTGACAACCCTTCTAAATTGATAAGCAGATTTTTGTTGGTTAAGAACTGTACTTGCAACGTATCTCTCACATTTATTTCTTAATCTGCCAATTTTCGCCACGTCAATTTTTGGTGCCGTTGCCGGGGAGTTGCAATAGAGTGCTAATTTATTGATTGGAATTTATTTATTTGCATTTTATTTTATTTTTCTACTATGAGCTGCACGTTTCTTTCATTGAATGACGCATTCACTACCTGATCCAAGCTTGCAAGTATTTGATCCTGAGATTGAAAGAACTATTTCATGTATAAGGCAGGCTCGGCGTCGGTTAGTCCTCTCCGAGGGCGAATCTGAAACGTCACTTAAGGAAGAAACAAGCTCTCTTTCTACTGGTTCGGTTGATTTACGTGCAGGTGACATGGCCGCACCTAGGAGAGTTACTATCCAGGAAAATGGAGCCCCTGATTTCACACTGCAATCGTATCAAGCGCATCACCCAGCGGTGGCTGCAGATTTTGAACTAAAGACTGCACTACTCAACTTGATGCCTAAGTTTCATGGCTTACCTACTCAAGAGCCTATCAAGCACCTTAGGGATTTCCAGGCAGCCTGTTCTACTGTCAAGCATGATGGTGCAGATGAAACTTCTATTCTATTAAAAGCCTTCCCATTCTTTCTTGAGGGAAAGGCGAGAGAGTGGTACTACACTCAACCTCGAGCGACTGTTGCTAACTGGGATACACTTAGAAGAAAATTTCTGGAAAAATTCTTTCCAGCTGAAGTTACTGATAGATTGAGGAAAGAAATTTCCATGATTGTTCAAGGTGAATCTGAGACTCTCTACGAATATTAGGAGCGCTTCAACAATCTTCTAGAAGCATGTTCCCACCACATAAGTAACAAGTTGGTGTTGCTCGGGTACTTCACACAGGGCATGAAGCCTCAAGATAAGACCACATTGGAAGGTGCTAGCAATGGGTCTATGAAAAAGTACAAGACCACTGATGAAGCATGGCAATTGATCAGCGACTTAGCTGAATCCATTAGGAATCATAGGCAGAGGCAAAGCCACTCAAAAGCTATTGCAGAGGTATCCTCTAGCAGAGAAACTACTGCTCTGACTTAGAGTATATGTGAAATGACCAACCTACTGAAGCAGATGCAGTTGAATCAACAACAAGCTCAACAAGCTCAGCCTTCTCCACCACAGAAAAGCCAACAGTTGGTTCCACAAAGAGTATGCGGGATATGTGCTGATTATAGTCATTATACTGATGAATGTCCGCAGCTCCAACATAAAGACAACACTGTGGCAGCCACTCATAACTTCTATGACCGCCCCAATCAAGGCTACAATCAAGGTGGCAGCTTCAACCATGGATGGCAAGACAATTCCAACCAAGGTTGGAGAGATAATTCTAACCATGGTTGGAGGGACAATTATAATAGAGAAGGTAGAGATAACAATGGAAACCAGTGGTGGAATAACAATAACAACATCAGACAGCAGAATCAGAATCAATCTTACAGAGCACCTCACCTAAGACAGCCTCAAAGACCACAATATAATCAACAACAAGCCCCTCAGATCACTTATTCTAATTTCTCATCACGTGACGAGATGCTCCGTTCTCTTGCACAAGGGCAGCAAGACATGCATACACAGCTGAACTCTACTTTAAATGGTCTGATTGCAACTTTACAAGATCTCATCTCGGTTAGATTCACCACCTAACTCCACCAACCAACCTTCAAGCTCCAGTGTACTTCCTTCTCAACCTTTACCTAATCCCAAGGGTGGCATCAATGCCATCACTCTGAGATCCAGAACCACATTGGAGGAGAGGAATCAAGAGGAGCCAAGTCCACCAGAACATACCCCAGCTATAAATGCAGTGGAAGTGGAAGATGCTGAAGAGGAAGAGGACATGCAGGACATAGTTGAAGAAGAGGAAACTCAACCACAGGGCGAAGCACCAAAGGATGCTAAAGCTGCAGATAACGCCCGTCCTGTCCCCTTCTCACAACTTGCAAGGAAACCCAGGAAGTGGATGGAACTTGATCCCAAAATGGTAGAAATATTCAAAAAGGTTGAGGTAATTGTTCCCCTTTTTTATGTTATTTAACATGTGCCTAAATATGCGAAGTTTCTAAAGGATTTATGTATACATAAGGATAAAATTAATAAATTATAAACTATTCCTTTAGATAGTTCTATCTCGGCTTTAATGGGAGGTATACCTGAAAAATGTAGTGATCCAAGTCCATGTATGGTTAACTGTACTATTGGAGGTGTGATATTTTCTGACTGCATGTGTGATTTAGGAGCGTGTGTTAGTATAATGCCTTTGTCTATATATAATGATTTAAGGCTCCCTCCCTTAAAAAGGTCAGCAGCTCGTTTTGTGTTGGCAGATAAAAGCATTATTACACTGATTGGAATTGCTAAAGATGTATTAGTGAGCATCAAGGAGCTCATATTTCCCATTGATTTCTACATCCTGGAAATGTCCCCTAATGACTCCGGGAGGCCATCATCAATCCTGCTTGGAAGACCATTCTTGAAGACTTTAAAGTTCAAGCTGGACGCATTTTCAGGAACTTATTCTTTTGAAATAGATGGTAGAATAGTGAAATTCAGTTTAAATGAAGCTATGAAGCACCCTCCGGAAGATCATTCTATCTCCCAGTGTGACATCATTGATGAAACCGTAGCTGACGTTCACCGGGAAGAATTAGAAGAGAAGTACATAGGGCAAGGTCCAAGTGTGGGGACATTTTCAGAAGACAATGAGAGCACTTTACCATTATCACCAGCTCCAGATAATCCAGAGCCTGGCCATGAGCAGAAATTAGAATTAAAGCCCCTCCCTCTACACCTCAAGTATGCTTACCTTGAGGACAAGCAGAAGTTTCCAGTTATCATTGCAAGGGAACTCACTTCTCAACAAGAAGAACAGCTACTCAGTGTACTGAGAAAACATAAGAAAGCGATTAGATGGAGCTTGGAGGATATAGTAGGTATCAACCCTCAAGTTTGTGAGCACAGAATATTCTTAGAAGAGGGAGCAAAACCTGTCCGTCAACCTCAAAGGAGATTGAATCCCACCATCTTAGAAGTTGTCAAAAAGGAAGTGACCAGGCTACTTAAAGCAGATATCATTTATCCCATCTCAGATAGTGAATGGGTCAGTCTAGTACAAGTGGTGCCCAAGAAGTCTGGAATCACAACAGTAAGGAATGAGCAAGGAGAGCTTCTGACAACTAGAGTGCAGAATTCATGGAGAGTTTGCATTGACTATAGGCATCTCAACAAAGCCACTCGCAAGGATCATTATCCCTTGCCATTCATTGATCAAATACTTGATCGCCTGTCAGGTAAATCCCATTATTGCTTTTTAGATGGTTATACAGGCTACTTTCAAATCCATATAGCCCCTGAAGATCAGGAAAAGACTACTTTTACATGTCCTTTTGGAACTTATGCTTATAAGAGAATGCCCTTTGGCTTATGCAATGCACCAGCTACTTTCCAAAGGTATGTGATGATTCTTTTCTCTGATCTCATTGAGACTTGTATGAAAGTTTTTATGGATGACTTTAGCGTATATGGTGATTTATTTAGCCTTTGCTTGGATAGTTTATCTAGAGTATTGGACAAGTGTGTTAGTTCAAACCTTGTTTTAAATTTTGAAAAGTGTCATTTTATGGTGAAACAAGGAATTGTTCTAGGACATATTGTTTCTGATACTGGTATCTCTGTAGATCCAACAAAGGTGGATGTTATTTCTAGTTTACCTTACCCCTCCTCCGTGAGGAAAGTCTGTTCGTTCCTTGGCCATGCAGCTTTTTACAGGAGATTCATTAAGGACTTCAGTAAGGTAGCATTACCTTTATGTAGATTGCTGCAGAAAGATATCGAGTTCGAATTCAGTGAAGATTGTGAGCAAGCTTTTGATAAGCTGAAGACCGCCCTGACTTAAGCTCCAATTGTGAGAGGACCAGACTCGAGCCAGGCATTTGAAATCATGTGCGATGCTTCCAATCATGCAGTAGGAGCAGTGCTGGCTTAGCGTGAAGGTAAGGATCCTTTTGTAATTGCTTGTGTGTCTAAGACATTAGACGCTGCTCAGTCTAATTACACTACTACTGAAAAAGAGCTCTTAGCTATTGTGTTTGCTCTGGATAAATTCCAAGCCTATTTACTTGGTACTAAAGTAGTAGTGTACTCAGACCACGCAGCTCTAAAGTATTTATTAGCTAAAAAGGAGTCCAAACTAAGACTTATACGTTGCATACTGCTACTACAAGAATTTGATTTAGAAATTAAGGATAGGAGTGGTAACCAGAATCTAGTGGCAGACCACTTGAGTCGCCTTGAGCACATTAAGGATGCCTCTACTCCTATAAATGATAATTTCCCATTTGACAACTTACAAGATCTGAAGTAGTCCCTTGGTATGCGCATGTAGCTAATTATCTAGTCAGCCACACTTTTCCTCCAAACTTTACTAAGCATCAAAGAGACAAGCTGAAAAGCGAGTCCAAATATTATATATAGGATGATCCGTATTTATGGAGGTGTGGTGCTGACCAGGTAATTAGACGGTGTGTGCCTCAATCAGAATTCCAGTCCATTTTAGAGGCTGCCACTCATCTGAGAGTAGAGAACACTTTGGCCCTCAAAGAACAGCTAGAAAAATTTTAGACTGTGGATTCTGGTGGCCCACTCTTTTTAAAGACGCTGCTGGATTTGGTAAATCTTGTTCCCCATGCCAAAGGTTTGGTAATATATCCAAGAGGGATGAGATGCCTTAACAGATTATGCTTCTCTGTGAAATTTTTTACATTTAGGGCATTGACTTCATGGGTTCATTTTGAAATTCTAATGGTTACTTTTATATATTGTTAGCTGTGGATTACGTTTCTAAATGGGTGGAAGCAATTCCTACCCACACTGATGATGCTAACACTGTTGTTTCCTTTGTTAGAAACCATATCATTTGTCGCTTTGGATCACCACGAGCAATCGTGAGCGATCAAGGCACCCATTTTTGTAACAAGAGACTAACAGGCTTACTAAAAAAGCATGGGATAATTCATAAAGTGGCGACAGCCTACCATCCCCAGACTAATGGGCAAGCCGAGTTGTCTAACTGAGAGATAAAGCATATATTGCAGAAAATAGTCAAACCTCATAGAAGAGACTGGAGCACCAGACTACAAGATGCACTCTGGGCATACAGAACGAAATACAAGACACCCATTGGGATGAGTTCCTTCCGCTTAGTTTATGGAAAAGCCTGTCACCTCCCAGTTGAGGTAGAGCACAAAGACTTTTGGGCAGTGAAAGAGTGCAACATGGGATTTGAGAAAGCTGGAGCTGAAAGGAAGTTGCAACTGTAGGAATTAGAAAGCCTTTGCCTAGAAGCTTATGAGAACTCCAGGCTTTACAAGGAAAAGATGAAGACTGTGCATGATAAGCACATCAAGAGGAGAGAGTTCCAACCTGGGGACTTAGTCCTCCTTTAAAACTCCAGATTGAGGCTCATGCCAGGCAAGTTGAGATCAAGATAGGATGGTCCTTATAGAGTAGAGAAGGCTGAGCCATACGGAGTTTTCCACCTGAGTCATCCTTCAAGCTCTGAATTCATCAAAGTCAATGGACATCGCTTAAAGCTATATCATGGTGAGAAGATGAAGAAAAAGAAGGAGCTAAAGATCTTCCTCTTGGAAGATCCACTCATAGCAGAAAACTGAGCTAGTGAAGCGTCCAACTTAAGGACATTAAAACAAAGTGCTGGGTGGGAGACAACCCACCATGGTATGATCGTTCTTTTCCTCCCCTTAATTCCCTTTTTTTCAATAGCTCTTCTCAGAACTAGTGCCTATAGTTTGCATCTGCATTTGCATATTGCATAAAAAAATGCATGAGACGCGACAGCGTCACCGACGCGTCCGCGTCATATGTGCGTTGGGAAGAAAATAAGATTGAGCAGAGAGTCACGCGAAAGTGTGGCTGGAGGCGTGCCTTTGGCACAAACTCGCCCACGCGACTGTATCACTAACGCATTCGCGTCATTTGCGACAAAGCCTCCCCACGCGTCTGCGTCACTCACGCGAACGCGTGGCCCTATAAAATCGATGTAAATGGGTGTATGGCAGTAAGTTGAGCTAGAATTGGGCTAGACTCGCGCTAGAAGCACAAGCCCTACCACGCGAACGCGTTACCCACGCGTCCGCGTCGTTTTCCAAATATGGCCACTCACGCGATCGCGTCAACCACGCGAACACGTCACCCTAAAATTTGGCAAAAAGAGTTTCACACAGAGAATTGTGCGAATGTGAGGCTACTCTCTCGCCACTAGCACAAATCATGTCACGTGTCCGTGTGACCGACACGTCCGCATCACTTCCTATAAGCGCTATTCGCGCAGACACGTGACCCACGCGTCCGCGTTGCCTGCGCCCCACAACTTATCCAGATCAGCCAAAACATCTTATCTTTTTCTTCCCCAAATCCTAATTTTTCTTCTCCCTCCTTATTTCTTTCTTCCCCCTTCTTCCTTCTTCCTTCTTTCTCACTTTCTACTTCCTCTTTCTCACCATCATCCTCAAGGTCTTTTCTTTTCTTCTTCCCTCTTTACTTTTCTATTCTTATTCTTCTTTTTATGTTCTCTTCTTCTTTTTCTTTTTACTTTCATTATTTATGCTTTCTTTTTCTTTATTTTTCTTTTAATTGGTGTTGGAAATTTCTTTGGCTCATTATTTTCTATATTTTGTTTGTGGATTATTAGGAATTATTTGACAATTATATTACTTTTTATAGGGTTACCTGTATGTTCAATTTAATACTTTCCACCACTTATTTACCATGCATGCTATGTGTTTGTGAAAACTCCTGTATGGCATTGTGCACTATTTTTAGATTTCTTTTATTCTACTACTCTAAATGCCTGCTTTTCACAAAATCCTTTTTATATTTTATTAATTAAATATAATTGTTATTACAAATATATTGTTAGTTTGAAAGACTTGGTAATCTAACTTGGACATTGAATGCTTGATCTATGCTACTCATGCTTGATATATTGCTGGAAAGCCCTGGATGTATACTTTCTAACCCAATTGAGAACGCACCAATTGGACTCCTGTAGCTCCAAAAAATTTATTCCGAGTGCAGGGAGGTCAGAATCCAGCAGCATCAGCAGTCCTTTTTCAGCCTAAATCAGATTTTTGCTCAGCTCCCTCAATTTCAGCCAGAAAATACCTGAAATCACAGAAAAACATACAAACTCATAGTAAAGTCCAGAAATATGATTTTTTGCTTAAAAACTAATAAAATTCTATTAAAAACTAATAAAAACATGCTAAAATCTACATGAAATTACCCCCAAAAAGCGTATAAAATATCCGCTCATCACAACACCAAACTTAAACTGTTGCTTGTCCTCAGGCAACTAGATAAATAAAATAGGATGAAAAGAAATTAAGAAGAAATAATATTTCAGAGTTTTAAGTGGTGCTTAGATTCTTATTTAGATGAGCGGGGCTAGTAGCTTTTTGACTTCCGAACAGTTTTGGCATCTCACTTTATCCTTTGAAATTCAGAATGATTGGCATCCATAGGAACTCAAAATTCAGATAGTATTATTGATTCTCCTAGTGTAGGATGTTGATTCTTGAACACAGTTACTTTATGAGTCTTGGTCGTGGCCCTAAGCACTTTGTTTTCCAGTATTACCCCCGGATACATAAATGCCACAGACACATAATTGGGTGGACCTTTTCAGATTGTGACTTAGCTTTGCTAAAGTCCCCATTAGAGCTGTCCAGAGTTCTTAAGCACACTCTTTTTCCTTGGATCACGACTTTAACCACTCAGTCTCAAGCTTTTCACTTGGACCTGCATGCCACAAGCACATGGTTAAGGACAGCTTGATTTAGCCGCTTAGGCCTGGAATTACTTCCTTGGGCCCTCCTATCCACTGATGCTCAAAGCCTTGGATCCTTTTCACCCTTGCCTTTTGGTTTGAAGGGCTATTGGCTTTTTTTCTTTTTCTTGATCCGATGATTCCTTGTAATTTTTCTCTCTCTTTTTTTCACTGCTTTTTCTTGCTTCAAGAATCAAATTCATGATTTTTTAGATCATCAATAATATTTTTCGTGTTTCTCATTCTTTCAAGAGCCAACAATTTTAACATTCATGAAATTCAAGATAAAAAACATGCACTGTTCAAGCATTCATTCAGAAGACAAAAAGTATTGCCACCACATATAATTAATTACAATTTTTCTTATTAAGAACTCAAAAAATATAAATTACCTTTTTATTCTAAAAATCTACTATTTTATTCATGTTTGATGATGATGAGAAAAATAAATTATAACTTAATTGAAAATAAAATCAAAATAGATATACTAATTACCACTACTCCTATATATCTTCTAAGGTAAATTCCTATAACAACAACTATCTTAGAGTTAAAGCTAAAATTAGAACTTAACAACCTGTATTTTGGGAAGTGGATGTTCCTCTAGTCTGTGGGGTGCTTGGTCCTTCAAGAATTAATTTCTGACGCTTCAGTTCCCTTAAGTCGCGCCCTTGCTCCTCTTGTTCCCTAAGCAATTTGCAAAGCATGCTATTTTGATTATTCTGTTCTTCCTTTATTTGGTCCATAGCTTCTTGCAACTTGAAAACAGATGCCTCAAGATGCTCCCAGTATTCAAATTGAGGGATTTCTGGGAGGAATTCCTGCGCTCTCCTCTTGATGGGGTCATCCTGCAACTGTTATTTTTCCATTGATATTTTAGTGATTGGCCGCTCAACTGAGATATACTCAGTTATTCCCATCCTTACTCTGGCATCTTTACAGAGCATAGAAATTAGGCTTGGATAAGCCAACTTGGCGTCTTTGGATTTCTTGTTTGCTATTATGTAGAGTTCACACGAAATTAACTGATGAACTTCTACTTCTTTTCCCAACATAATGCAGTGAATCATCACTGCTCTTTTAATAGTGACTTCAGAACGGTTGCTAGTGGGCAATATGGAACGCCCAATGAAGTCCAGTTAGCCTCTGGCTACTGGTTTGAGATCTTCTCTCTTGAGTTGATTTGGGACACCCGTGGTGCTGGTGGTCCACCTGGCTCCTGGGATGCATATATCCTCTAGAATCTTGTCCAGGCCCTTGTTTGTTCTCATCATTCTCCTATTAAAAGAGTCTGGGTCATCTTTCAGCTGAGGCAGCTTAAAGATCTCCCTGATTTTGTCAGGGTGGATGTGAACAATCTTTCCTCTGACCAAGGTTCGATAGTCATAGAGGGCAGTTCCATATATTCTCTGCTTGTCTGTTTGCCATAGATTAGCATAGAACTCCTGAACCATATTCCTTCCCACTTTTGTTTCAGGATTAGCTAGGATTTCCCAGCTCCTGTTTCGAATTTGCTCTTGGATCTCTGGTGGACGAAATTGTGATTCATATGTTATTGCATTTTGTAAAATTCATTGCTTTTTCTTTCCCTGGCAATGGCGCCAAAAACATGATGCCAATACCATGGTTTACAACTATGTGTGGTCACAACTCCGTTCAACTTAACCAGCAAGTATACTGGGTCATCCAAGTAATACCTTACGTGAGTAAGGGTCGATCCCACAGAGATTGT
>NC_029776.3:79867037-79867709 GCF_000817695.3 Arachis duranensis
ATGCTCTGTCACAGCATGGCTAATCATCTGTCGGTTCTCAATCAGGTTGGAATAGAATCCCTTGATTCTTTTGCGTCTGTTACTGACGCTTAGCCTTCAGGAGTTTGAAGCTCGTCACAGTCATTCAATACCGGAATCTTACTCGGAATACCACAGACAAGGTTAGACTTTCCGGATTCCCATGAATGCTGCCATCTATCTAGCTTATACCCCCAAGATTTTGTTGGGGAATCTAAGAGATATGCGCCCGGCCTAAGGTAGAACGGAAGTGGTTGTCAGTCACGCGCGTTCGTAGGTGAGAATGATGATGAGTGTCACGGATCATCACATTCATCAAGTTGAAGTGCAACGTATATCTTGGAATAAGAATAAAAGAGAATTGAATAGAAAATAATAGTAATTGTATTGAAACTTGAGGTACAGCAGAGCTCAACACCCTTAATCTATGGTGTGTAGAAACTCCACCGTTGAAAATACATAAGTGAAAGGTTCAGGCATGGCCGAGAGGCCAGCCCCCATGATCTGAGAACTAATTGTCCCAAGATTAAACGTGGTCCCCCCAAAAAGACTAGACTAGACCAGACGACTAATACACTAGTAAAAAGTCTTATTTATACTAAACTAGCTACTAGGGTTTACATGAGTAAGTAATTGATGCATAAATTCACTTCC
>NC_029776.3:79867901-79868227 GCF_000817695.3 Arachis duranensis
AGCGTTGAGCGCCACTTTACGTCGTCAATTCCCGAATAAAGTATGGACTATTATATATTGCTGGAAAGCTCTAGATGTCTAATTTCCAACGCTGTTAAGAGCGCGCCATTTGGAGTTCTGTAGCTCCAGAAAACCCATTTTGAGTGCAGGGAGGTCAGATTCCAACAACATCAGCAGTCCTTTTGTCAGCCTTTTTCAGAGTTTTGCTCAAGTCCCTCAATTTCAGCCAGAAATTACCTGGAATTACAGAAAAACACACAAACTCATAGTAAAGTCCAGAAATGTGAATTTAACATAAAAACTAATGAAAACATCCCTAAAAGTGG
>NC_029776.3:79868323-79869464 GCF_000817695.3 Arachis duranensis
AGCACTTTGTTTTCCAGTATTACCACCGGATACATAAATGCCACAGACACATGACTGGGTGAACCTTTTCAGATTGTGACTCAGCTTTGCTAGAGTCCCCAGTTAGAGGTGTCCAGAGCTCTTAAGCACACTCTTTTGCTTTGGATCACGACTTTAACCACTCAGTCTCAAGCTTTTCACTTGGACCTGCATGACACAAGCATGTGGTTAGGGACAGCTTGATTTAGCCGCTTAGGCCTGGATTTTATTTCCTTGGGCCCTCCTATCCATTGATGCTCAAAGCCTTGGATCCTTTTTACCCTTGCCTTTTGGTTTTAAGGGCTATTGGCTTTTTCTGCTTGCTTTTTCTTTTTCTTTCTATTATTTTTTTCGCCATTTTTTTCGCAAGCTTTTTACTTTTCACTGCTTTTTCTTGCTTCAAGAATCAATTTTCATGATTTTTCAAATTGTCAATAACATTTTTCTTTGTTCATTATTCTTTCAAGAGCCAACAGTTTTATCATTCATAAACAACAAGATAAAAAATATGCACTGTTCAAGCATTAATTCAGAAAATAAAAAGTATTGTCACCACATCAATATAATTGAACTAAATTCAAGGATAAATTCGAAATTCATGTACTTCTTGTTCTTTTGATTAAAAACATTTTTCATTTAAGAGAGTGAAGGATTAATGGAATTATTCATAACTTTAAGACATAGTTACTAAACACTAATGATCATGAAGTAGAGACACAAAACATAAATGAACACAACATAAAAACCGAAAAGCAGAAAAAGAAATAAGAACAAGGAATGAATCCACCTTAGTGGCGTCTTCTTCTTGAAGGACCAACAATGTCCTTAAGCTCTTCTATGTCCTTCCTTGCCTTTGTTGCTCCTCCCTCATTGCTCTTTGATCTTCTCTTATTTCATGGAGAATGATGGAGTGCTCATGATGTTCCACCCTTAATTGTTCCACATTGTAGCTCAAATCTTCTAAGGAAGTGTTGAGTTGTTCCCAATAGTTGTTGGGAGGAAAGTGCATCCCTTGAGGCATCTCAGGGATTTCTTGATGATGAGCTTCCTCATGAATCTCTTGAGAACCGTGAGGGATCTCTCTTGCTTGCTCCATCCTCTTCTTGGTGATGGGCTTATCCTC
>NC_029776.3:79869778-79871625 GCF_000817695.3 Arachis duranensis
CTTGCATCATGGGCAAGTGGAACGCCAACCTCACATTCTCCGGACTAAAATCTAAGTATTTCCCCCAAACCATTGTGAGATAATTCTTTGGACTCGGGTTCATACTTTGATCATGGTTCCTAGTGATCCATGCATTGGCATAGAACTCTTGAACCATTAAGATTCCGACTTGTTGCATGGGGTTGGTTAGGACTTCCCAACCTCTCTTTCGGATCTCATGTCGGATCTCCGGATGCTCATTTTTCTTGAGCTTGAAAGGGACCTCAGGGATCACCTTCTTCTTTGCCACAACATCATAGAAGTGGTCTTGATGGCTTTTGGAGATGAATCTTTCCATCTCCCATGACTCAGAGGTGGAAGCTTTTGTCTTCCCTTTTCCTTTTCTAGAGGATTCTCCAGCCTTAGGTGCCATTGATGGTAATGGAAAAACAAAAATCTTATGCGTTTACTACACCAAACTTAAAATATTGCTCACCCTCGAGCAAGAGAAGAAAGAAGAGAAGAAGAAGAAGAAGAAAATATGGAGGAGAGGGAGAGATGGTGTTTCGGCCAAGGTGTAGAAGAGAGGTTTGTGTTGTGCTAAAATGAAGTAGAATGGAAGGGTATATATAGGGAAAGGGGAGAGGGTAGGTTCGGCCATGTAGGGCGGGTTTGGGTGGGAAAGTGTTTTTGAATTTTGAAGTTAGGTGGGGTTTATGGGGAAGAATGGATCGATGCGAGTGGTGAAGGGGGTAATTGGGAAGAGAGATTGAAGTTGTTGGGAAGTGTGACATGGGGAAGAGTGTTATAGGATTAGGAGGTAAGGTGGGAATATGTTAGGTGGGGATCCTGTGGGATTCACAGATCCTGAGGTGTCAAGGAATTACATCCCTGCACCAAATAGGCATGCAAAATGCCTTTGCATACCATTCTGGCGTTTAAACGCCGAGGTGATGCACGTTCTGGGCGTTCAACGCCCATGTGTAGCATGTTCTGGGCGTTCAACGCCCATGTGTAGCATGTTTCTGGCGTTCAACGTTCATGTGTAGCATGTTTTTGGCGTTGAACGCCATTTCCATGCTTGTTACTGGCATTCAGCACTAGCTTTTCTCAAGGCATATTCCTGGCGTTCAAACGCCAGAATGTTGCTTGTTTCTGGCGTTCAGCACCAGATTCATGCTCTGTTCTGGCGTTGAACGCCAGCCAGATGCTCCTTACTGGCGTTGAACGCCAGTCTGTCCTTCCTCTAGGGTGTGATTTTTCTTCTGCTGTTTTTGATTCTGTTTTTAATTTTTATATTTTTTTTTCGTGACTCCACATGATCATGTACCTAATAAAACACAAAAGAACAATAAAATAAAATAAAAATTAGATAAATAAAATTGGGTTGCCTCCCAACAAGTGCTCTTTTAATGTCATTAGCTTGACAGTGGGCTCTCATGGAGCCTCACAGGTGATCAGGTCAATGTTGTATAGTCTGAACACCAAACTTAGAGTTTGGATATGGGGTCTTAACACCAAACTTAGTGTTTAGTTGTGGCCTCCCAACACCAAACTTAGAGTTTGACTGTGGGGGCTCTTCTTGACTCTGAACTAAGAGAAGCTCTTTGTGCTCACTCTCTTTTGTCACAGAGGGATGGCCTTGTGCCTTAAACACCAGGTAGTCCCCATTCAATTGAAGGACTAATTCACCTCTGTTGACATCTATCACAGCTCCTGCTGTAGCTAGGAAAGGTCTTCCAAGGATGATGCAATCATCCTCTTCCTTCCTAGTGTCTAATATTATGAAATCAGCAGGGATGTAAAGGCCTTCAACCTTTACTAACACGTCCTCTACTACTCCATAAGCTTGTCTTAATGACTTGTCT
>NC_029776.3:79871714-79872263 GCF_000817695.3 Arachis duranensis
TCAGAGGAAGAATAGTCTTCAGAGCTCATGAATGGCAGAAGGAGATTTAATGGAATCTCTATGGTCTCTATGTGAGCCTCAGATTCCTTTGGATCCTCAATAGGGAACTCCTTCCTGCTTGAGAGACGTCCCAGGAGGTCTTTCTCACTAGGATTTTTATTCTTCTCCTCCCTTGTGCATTCGGCCACATTGATCACATCAATGGCCTTGCACTCTCCTTTTGGATTCTCTTCTGTATTGCTTGGGAGAATACTGGGAGGAGTTTCAATGACTTTCTTACTCACCTGGCCCACTTGTGCCTCCAGATTTCTGATGGAGGATCTTGTTTCACTCATGAAACTGAAAGTGGCTTCTGACAGATCAGAAACTAGATTGGCTAAATTAGAAGTGTTTTGTTCAGAATTCTCTGTCTGTTGCTGAGAAGATGATGGAAAAGGCTTGCTATTGCTCAGCCTATTGTGTCCACCATTGTTAAAGCCTTCTTGAGGCTTTTGTTGATCCTTCCATGAGAAATTTGGATGATTTCTCCATGATGAATTATAGGTGTTT
>NC_029776.3:79872273-79872932 GCF_000817695.3 Arachis duranensis
TGATTTCTCCATGATGAGTTATAGGTGTTTCCATAAGGTTCACCCATGTAATTAACCTCTGCCATTGCAGTGTTCTCAGGATCATAAGCTTCTTCAAAA
The DNA here is from genome assembly GCF_000817695.3 of Arachis duranensis. Taxonomy (NCBI): domain Eukaryota; kingdom Viridiplantae; phylum Streptophyta; class Magnoliopsida; order Fabales; family Fabaceae; genus Arachis; species Arachis duranensis. Next base: position 79,872,373 of record NC_029776.3, read on the forward strand.
GCTGCCTCTTTAGTACTGTTGGATGCATTTTTCCATCCATTCAGACTTTGAGAGATCATGTTAACTTGCTGAGTCAACACTTTGTTCTGAGCCAATATGGTATTCAGAGCATCAATTTTAAGAACTCCCTTCCTCTGAGGTGTCCAATTATTCACGGAATTCCTCTCAGAAGTGTACATGAATTGGTTATTTACAACCATGTCAATGAGTTCTTGAGCTTCTGCAGGCGTTTTCTTTAGGTGAATGGATCCACCTGCAGAATGGTCCAATGACATTTTTGAAAATTCAGATAGACTATAATAGAATATATCTAATATTGTCCATTTTGAAAACATGTCAGATGGACATCTTTTGGTCAGCTGCTTGTATCTTTCCCAAGCTTCATAGAGGGATTCACCATCTTTTTGTTTGAAGGTTTGAACATCCACTCTAAGCTTGCTCAGCTTTTGAGGAGGAAAGAATTTATCCAAGAAGGCCGTGACCAGCTTTTCCCAGGAGTCCAGGCTATCCTTAGGTTGTGAATCCAACCATATTCTAGCTCTGTCTCTTACAGCAAAAGG
>NC_029776.3:79873084-79893143 GCF_000817695.3 Arachis duranensis
GGGAGAAGAGTGAAGAAGAATAGGTTCGGATTTTTAGATGAAGAGAGGTGAAGAGAAGTGTTAGTAGATAAATAATTAAATAGAATAAGAAAAGAGAGGGAGGATTTCGAAAATAATTTTGAAAAAGGGGTTAGTAATTTTCGAAAATTAAATATAAGATATAATTAAAATTAAAATTTAGAACAAAAAGAATTTTTGAAAAAAGGGGTGAGATATTTTCAAAAATTTGAGAGGGAAAAGTAGTTAGGTGGTTTTGAAAAAGATAAGAAACAAACAAAAAGTCAAATAGTTTGTTGAAAGAGATATTAAAATCAAATTTGAAAAGATAAGAAGATAAGAAGTTACATAAGATATTTTGAAATTAAATTTTTGAAAAAGATAAAATTTTGAAAAAGATATGATAAGATATGTTGGAAAAAGATTTAATTTTTAAATTTAAAATTACTTACTTCACTAACAAGAAACTACAAGATAAGATTCTAGAACTTAAAGATTGAACCTTTCTTAACAAGAAAATAACAAACTTCAAATTTTTGAACCAATCACATTAATTGTTAGCTAATTTTCGAAAATATGATATAAAGATAAGAAAAATATTTTGAAAGAATTTTTTGAATTTTTCGAAAAAGAGGAAAAATTGGAAAAGATATGATTTTTGAAAAAGATTTTGAAAAGATAAGATTTTTAAAATTGAAAAGTTGACTTGACTTGTAAGAAACAACTAATTTTAAAAATTTTTGACCAAGTCAATCCAAAATTTCGAAAATTGGAAGGAAATAAGGAAAAGATATTGTTTTGATTTTTGAAATTTTAATTATGAGAGAGAAAAACAATTAAAATTAAAATGTCATAATTGTGTTTTTCTCTTTTCTTTTTGGATCAAAACAAGGAATGCATGCAAGAACACTATGAATGTCAGGATGAACACCAAGAACACTTTGAAGATCATGATGAACATCAAGAACATATTTTTGAAAAATTTTTTATGCAAAGAAGACATGCAAGACACCAAACTTAGAAATCTTTAATGCATGAACTCTAACAAACGAAAAATGCATATGAAAAACAACAAACAACACAAAACAAGAAAACATCAAGATCAAACAAGAAGACTTGTCAAGAACAACTTGAAGATCATGAAGAACACTATGAATGCATGGAACTTTCGAAAATAATGCATAAATTTTAAAAACATGCAATTGACACCAAACTTAAAAATTGACTCAAGACTCAAACAAGAAACACAAAATATTTTTGATTTTTATGATTTTATGATTTTTTTGTATTTTTATTATATTTTTCAAAAATAAAGTTTGGAAAAACAAAAAAGAAAAGAAAAATTTTGAAAAAGATTTTTGAAAAATTTTTGAAAAGAAAATTACCTAATCTGAGCAACAAGATGAACCGTCAGTTGTCCATACTCGAACAATCCCCGGCAACGGCGCCAAAAACTTGGTGGACAAAATTGTGGTTCATATGTTATTGCATTTTGTAAAATTCATTGCTTTTTCTTTCCCTGGCAATGGCGCCAAAAACATGATGCCAATACCATGGTTTACAACTATGTGTGGTCACAACTCCGTTCAACTTAACCAGCAAGTGTACTGGGTCATCCAAGTAATACCTTACGTGAGTAAGGGTCGATCCCACAGAGATTGTTGGTATGAAGCAAGCTATGGTTACCTTGTAAATCTCAGTTAGGCAGATTAAATGGTTTATGATAAGTTCGAAAATAAATAATAAACAGAAAATAAAATAGGATAGAAATACTTATGTAAGTCAATAATGGGAATTTCAGATAAGTGTATGGAGATGCTATGCTCCTCTTGAATCTCTACTTTCTTATTACATTCATCCAATCCTTCTTACTCATTTCCATGGCAAGCTGTATGTAGGGCATCACCGTTGTCAATGGCTACATCCCATCCTCTCAGTGAATCCTACTCGGAATACCACAGACAAGGTTAGACTTTCCAGATTCCCAGAATCCTACTCGGAATACCACAGACAAGGTTAGACTTTCCGGATTCCCATGAATGCTGCTATCTATCTAGCTTATACCACGAATATTCTGTTGGGGAATCTAAGAGATATGCACCCGGCCTAAGGTAGAACGGAAGTGGTTGTCAGTCACGCGTGTTCATAGGTGAGAATGATGATGAGTGTCACGGATCATCACATTCATCAAGTTGAAGTGCAACGTATATCTTGGAATAAGAATAAAAGAGAATTGAATAGAAAATAAAAGTAATTGTATTGAAACTTGAGGTACAGCAGAGCTCCACACCCTTAATCTATGGTGTGTAAAAACTCCACCGTTGAAAATACATAAGTGAAAGGTTCAGGCATGGCCGAGAGGCCAGCCCCCATGATCTGAGAACTAATCATCCCAAGATGAAACGTGGTCCCCCCCCAAAAAGACTAGACTAGACCAGACGACTAATACACTAGTAAAAAGTCTTATTTATACTAAACTAGCTACTAGGGTTTACGTGAGTAAGTAATTGATGCATAAATCCACTTCTGGGGCCCACTTGGTATGTGTTTGGGCTGAGCTTGATCTATCCACGAGCTGAGGCTTTTATTGGAGTTGAACGCCGAGTTATAGCGTGTTTCTGGCGTTCAACTCCGGGTTGTGACGTGTTTCTGGTGTTTGACTCCAGACAGCAGCATGTACTTGGCGTTGAGCGCCACTTTACGTCGTCAATTCCCAAATAAAGTATGAACTATTATATATTGCTGGAAAGATCTGGATGTCTACTTTCCAACGCCGATGAGAGAGCGCCATTTGGAGTTCTGTAGCTCCAGAAAATCCATTTTGAGTGCAGGGAGGTCAGATTCCAACAGCATCAGCAGTCCTTTTGTCAGCCTTTTTCAGAGTTTTGCTCAAGTCCCTCAATTTCAGCCAGAAATTACCTGAAATTACAAAAAAACACACAAACTCATAGTAAAGTCCAGAAATGTGAATTTAACATAAAAACTAATGAAAACATCCCTAAAAGTGGCTTGAACTTACTAAAAACTACATAAAAACAATGCCAAAAAGCATATAAATTATCCGCTCATCAATCACCGGATATTCATCTTCTTTTAGATCAAACTTGACTTCCGGGATCACTGATCTTAGACCCGTTATTTTGTAGTAATGGTCTGAATGTTCTTTGGTTAAGAACCTCCCTTGATTCCAAAGTGGTTTTAGAATATTCTCTTTCTTGTCTCTTGGAGTGGGTTGTTTTCCTTTAGGAGCCATGATCTTAGTGAGTATATTTTTGTGATCACGGATAAACACACCAAACTTAAAGGTTTGCTTGTCCTCAAGCAAAAGAAAAGAAAGGAGAGGGATATAAGGAGAGCTAATGTCAAATGGTGGATGAGAAGAGGGAGGCCGAATGTGAATTTAAAAGGGAGGGGGTGGGTTTTCAAAAATTTTAAAAAGATAAGATAGAAGATATGATTTATAAAAGATAAATATGATAAGAAAAAGATATAATTTAAAATTAAAAAGTTGTGAATGATATTTGAAAAAGATAAATCTGAATTTTTAATTTGAAAAAGATTTTAAAAGATAATTGAGTTTTGAAAAATTTGATAAAAAGTTGGATTGGATTGGGAAAAGATTTGTATTTATGTGTTAAGATATATTTGATATTTTTGAAAAAGGGATTTTAGAAATTAGGGTTTTTAGAAAAATTTTTTTTAATTGAAGGATGACATTTTGAACATGTTTATGCAAAAAGTCATGAATTGAAACATAAAAAATTAGAAAAGTTGTGAAGAAAAACAAATTTTACCTCCTCCCCACCATCCTGGCGTTAAACGCCCAAACGCTGCATGTTTTGGGCGTTTAACACCCAATTGCTGCTTCTCCTGGGCGTTCAACGCCCAGCTGTTGCTTCTTTCTGGCATTGAACGCCAGGAAGTCCTTTGTCATTGGGCGTTTTTCTGAACGCCCATGACGCTGTAATTCTGGCGTTAAACGCCCAGAAGGAGCTTCTTTCTGGCGTTCAACGCCCAGAAGATGCTTTTTTCTGGCATTTAACGCCCCGATGGCTATCCTTACTGGCGTTGAACGCCCAGTGGATGCTTCTTTTGGGCGTTCAACGCCCAAAAATATTTCTTACTGGCTTTTTCACGCCAGTGAGCTTCCAAATTCCCCTGTAACTCTGTGAACTCAAGCAATTGCTATTCTACCTTAAAGATAATTGAGATATACCTGTAAAAATTAATTAATTAATAAATAAACTTTGTAACTGACTGGGTTGCCTCCCAGTAAGCGCTTCTTTATTGTCTTTAGCTGGACTATTACTAAGCTTTAATCAAGCCTCAGTTTTGAGCATTCTAGCTCAAAATTACTTTCAAGATAACGTTTAACTCTCTGTCCATTAACAATGAACTTTTTGTTAGAATCATTATCCTGAAGCTCTACGTATCCATATGGTGACACACTGGTAATCACATATGGTCCTCTCCACCGGGATTTCAATTTCCCGAGGAATAATCTGAGCCTAGAATTAAATAGCAGAACTTTCTGTCCAGGCATAAAGACTCTGGATGACAGTTTCTTATCATGCCATCTTTTTGCTTTCTCTTTGTAATTTTTTGCATTTTCGAAAGCATTCAGTCTAAATTCCTCTAGCTCATTTAACTGGAGCAAACGCTTTTCTCCAGCTAACTTGGCATCAAGGTTTAGGAATCTGGTCACCCAGTAGGCCTTATGTTCCAGTTCCACTGGCAAGTGACATGCCTTTCCATACACAAGATGGTATGGGGAGGTCCCTATAGGGGTTTTGAATGCTGTTCTGTATGCCCACAGAGCATCATCCAAGCTTCTTGCCCAATCCCTTCTACGGTTAATTACAATCCGTTCCAGGATTCTTTTAAGTTCTTTGTTAGAGACTTCAGCTTGCCCATTTGTCTATGGATGACATGGAGTGGCTACCCTGTGGCTAACTCCATAACGAACCAAAGCAGAGTAAAGCTGTTTATTGCAGAAATGAATGCCCCCATCACTGATTAGTACTCTAGGGGTGCCAAATCTATTGAAGATGTGTTTCTGGAGGAATTTTAACACTGTCTTATTGTCATTAGTGGGTGTTGCAATAGCTTCCACCCATTTGGATACATAATCCACTGCCACCAGAATATAAGTGTTTGAGTATGATGGTGGAAAAGGCCCCATGAAGTCAATACCCCATACATCAAATAACTCAATCTCCAATATCTCTTGTTGAGGCATGGCATAACTATGAGGCAGATTACCAGATCTTTGGCAACTGTCACAATTAAGTACAAAAGCTCGGGAATCTTTATAGAGAGTAGGCCAGTAGAAGCCACATTGGAGGACTCTTGTGACTGTTCACTCACTTCCAAAATGTCCTCCATATTGTAATCCATGGCAACGCCATAGTATCTTCTACGCTTCTTTTTTAGGCACACATCTACGAATTACTCCGTCTACACATCTCTTGAAGAGATACGGCTCATCCCAAAGATAATACTTTGCATCCGTGATCAGCTTCTTTGATTGCTGCCTACTGTATTCTTTGGGTATGAATCTCACTGCCTTGTAGTTCGCAATGTCTGCAAACCATGGCAATTCCTGGATGGCAAAGAGTTGCTCATCCGGAAAGTTTTCAGAGATCTGAGTAAGAGGGAGGGACGCCGATTCTACTGGTTCTATTCGAGATAGGTGATCTGCTACTTGATTCTCTGTCCCTTTTCTGTCTCTTATTTCTATATCAAACTATTGTAGAAGCAACACCCATCTTATGAGTCTGGGTTTTGAGTCCTGCTTTGTGAGCAGGTATTTGAGAGCAGCATGGTCAGTGTACACAATCACTTTTGATCCTACTAAATAGGATCTGAACTTGTCAATGGCATAAACCACTGCAAGTAGCTCTTTTTCTATAGTTGTGTAGTTCTTCTGTGTGTCATTTAAAACACGACTGGCATAGTAAATGACGTGCATAAGCTTGTCATGCCTTTGTCCCAACACTGCACCAATGGTATGGCCACTGACATCACACATCAATTCAAACAGTAATGTCCAATCTGGTGCAGAGATGACTGGTGCTGTGACCAGCTTAGCTTTTAGAGTCTCAAACGCATGCAGACACTCCTTATCAAAGATAAATGGCATGTCAGCAGCTAGCAGATTACTTAGAGGTTTGGCAATTTTGGAAAAATCCTTTATAAACCTCCTATAGAATCCTGCATGCCCCAGAAAGCTTCTGATTGCCTTAACATTGGCTAGTGGTGGTAATTTTTCAATTACCTCAACCTTAGCTTGATCCACCTCTATTCCCCTGTTCGAGATTTTGTGCCCAAGGACAATTCCTTCAGTCACCATAAAGTGACATTTCTCCCAGTTTAAAACTAGGTTAGTCTCTTGGTACCTCTTTAGAACAAGTGCTAGATGGTCAAAAGAGCTGAATGAGTCTCCAAATACTGAAAAGTCATCTATGAAGACTTCCAGAAATTTTGCCACCATATCAGAGAAAATTGAGAGCATGCATCTTTGAAAGGTTGCAGGTGCATTGCATAGGCCAAATGGCATCCTTATGTATGCAAATACTCCAGATGGACATGTGAATGCCGTTTTCTCTTTATCCTGGGGATCTACTACAATTTGATTATAACCTGAATATCCATCCAGGAAGCAGTAGTATTCATGACCTGCTAGTCTTTCTAGCATCTGGTCTATGAATGGTAAAGGAAAATGATCCTTTCTGGTAGTTGTATTGAGCCTTCTATAATCAATACACATATGTCACCCAGTAACTGTTCTTGTAGGAACCAGTTCATTTTTTTCATTATGAACTACTGTGATGCCACCCTTCTTAGGGACGACTTGGACAGGCTCACCCAGGGGCTATCAGAAATAGGATAAATGATCCCAGCCTCTAGTAATTTAGTGACCTCCTTCTGCACTACTTCTTTCATGGCTGGATTCAGCCGCCTTTGTGGTTGAACCACTGGCTTGGCGTCACCTTCCAATAGAATCTTGTGCATGCATCTAGCTGGGCTAATGCCCTTAAGATCACTGATGGACCACCCAAGAGCTGTCTTGTGTGTCCTTAGCACTTGAATTAGTGCTTCCTCTTCCTGTGGCTCTAAGGTAGAGCTTATGATTACAGGAAAGGTATCACCTTCTCCCAGAAATGCATATTTCAGGGATGGTGGTAATGGTTTGAGCTCGGGTTTAGGAGGTTTCTCCTCTTCCTGAGGGATTTTCAGAGGTTCTATCATTCTCTCTGATTCCTCCAGATCAGGCTGAACATCTTTAAAGATATCCTCTAGCTCTGATTCGAGACTCTCAGTCATATTGACCTCTTTTACCAGAGAGTCAATAATATCAACACTCATACAGTCGTTTGGGGTGTCTGGATGCTGCATAGCTTGAAAAACTTTCAACTTAAACTCATCCTCGTTGACTCTCAGGGTTACTTCCCCTTTTCGGACATCAATAAGGGTTCGGCCAGTTGCTAGGAAAGGTCTTCCTAGAATGAGAGTGGCACTCTTGTGCTCCTCCATTTCCAGCACCACAAAGTCAGTAGAAAAGGCAAATGGCCCAACTTTGACAATCATGTCTTCAATTACACCTGATGGGTATTTAATGGAGCCATCAGTAAGTTGGAGACATATCCGGGTTGGTTTGTCTTCTTCAGTCAAACCAAGCTTTGTGATAATAGATGCAGGTATTAGGTTGATACTTGCCCCAAGATCACATAGAGCTTGCTTGGTACAAGTACCCTCTAATGTGCATGGTATCATAAAGCTTTCGGGATCTTTAAGCTTCTCAGGTAAGCTTTTCAGAATGACTGCACTGCATTCTTCAGTGAGGTAAACTTTTTTAGTTTCCCTCTAGTCCTTCTTATGACTTAAGATCTCTTTCATGAACTTAGCATAAGAGGGTATTTGCTCAAGTGCCTCTGCAAACGGAATCTTTATTTCAAGAGTCCTGAGATAGTCTGCAAAGCGGGCAAATTGCTTATCCTGTTCCGCTTGGTGAAGTTTCTGAGGATAAGGCATTTTGGCTTTGTATTCCTCAACCTTAGTTGCTGCAGGTTTATTGCCTACAGATGTAGGTTGAGAAGCCTTTTTAGAAGGGTTATTATCAGCACTTGTATGTGTCTGATCCTCCACTGGCATTTGAATGCCAGGGGTGGAAGCTAGAGTGGCGTTAGATGCCAGGGTTATTATGCTTCCTTTGGGCGTTCAACATCAATTCCTTGTTTGTTTCTGGCGTTGAACGCCAGGACTGAACATGGTTTGGGCATTCAGCGCCATCTTTCCACCCATTTTCTGGCGTTTGAACGCCAGAATTATTCTTCTCTGGGCTCTTAATGTCCTCAGAGGGATTTTGGGTAGTTTGCTCATTTCTTGGCTTCCTGCTATCTTGAAGTGATGTTTTTAATGTTTTCCCACTTCTTAATTGAACTGCTTGGCACTCTTCTGTTATTTGTTTTGATAGTTGCTGTTCTGTTTGCTTCAACTGTACTTCCATATTCATATTAGCCATTGTTGTTTCTTGTAATATCTCCTTGAATTCGGCTAACTGTTTTGTTAGAAAGTCTAATTGCTGATTGAATTCCATAGCTTGTTTTACAGGACTGAGTTCAGCAGTCACTGTTTTAGCTTCTTCTTTCATGGAAGATTCACTGCTTAGGTACAGATGCTGATTTATGGCAACTGTATCAATAAGCTCTTGAGCTTCTTCAATTGTTTTTCTCATATGTATAGATCCACCAGCTGAGTGGTCTAGAGAAATCTAAGCTCTCTCTGTAAGCCCATAATAGAAGATGTCTAACTGCACCCACTCTGAAAACATTTCAGAGGGACATTTTCTTAGCATCTCTCTGTATCTCTTCCAAGCATCATAAAGAGATTCATTATCTCCTTGTTTGAAGCCTTGGATGCTCAGCCTTAGCTGTGTTATCCATTTTGGAGAAAAATAGTGATTCAGCAATTTTTCTGACAGCTGTTTCCATGTCTTTATGCTGTCCTTAGGTTGGTTATTTAACCACCTCTTAGCTTGACCTTTTACAGCGAATGGAAACAGTAATAATCTGTAGACATCCTGATCTACTTCTTTATCATGTACCGTGTCAGCAATTTGTAAAAATTGTGCCAGAAACTCTGTAGGTTCTTCCTGTGGAAGACCGGAATATTGGCAACTTTGCTGCACCATGATAATGAGCTGAGGATTCAACTCAAAGCTACTGACTCCAATGGAGGGTATACAGATACTACTCCCATATGAAGCTTTGAAAAAGATAATAAAATATTATTATTATTATTATTATTATTATTATTATTATTATTATTATTTTAAATCTTAAGAGGATAAGATTTGAAAAATTTTGAAATTGAAATCTGAATTTTTATAAAAAAATTTCAAAAAAGTAGCTTAAAAATAGTTAGAAAAGATATTTTTTTGAATTTTGAATTTTATGATGAAAGGGAAAAACACATAAAAGACACAAGACTTAAACTTTTTAGATCTAATGCTCCTTGTTTTCAAAAATTTTGGAGGGAAAACACCAAGGAACACCAAACTTAAAAATTTCAAGAAAAGAACATAAAAAAAACTCAAGAACACCTTGAAGATTCACAAGAACAACAAGAACAAAAGAAAGAACACCAAACTTAAAATTTTTAGAAAACTTCAATAAAATTTTCGAAAATTATAAAAAGATTAACAACAAAACACCAAACTTAAAATTTGGCACAAGATTCAATCAAAGAAAAATTATTTTTGAAAAAGATTTTAAAAAGAAGATACCCAATTACCAAGAATATAGACCAACGCTCTAGCCAATTGGGCAGTAAAGGTAACACTTGTTTTGAAGAGGTATATTTATATTATTCCTTTTGGAATACTAATGCTTTGGAAAAGAACAAGAAAAACAAGAAAAGGCATAGAACAAGAAAAACTAAAAATCAAACAAGAAAAATAAACAAGAACAGCTTAAAGATCAAAGAACACAAATTCAAAAATTTAAAAGGAAAATATAAAATATGCAATTGACACCAAACTTAGAACAAGACACTAAACTCACGAAAAAAATTAAAAATTGATAAAGAAAAATAATATTTTTGAAAAATTTTTTGAAAAGGGAATAAAGGACTCAGAATTTAATGACTCTATAGCAACAAACATAAATTATTCCTAATCTAAGCAACAAAATAAACCTTTAGTTGTTCAAACTCAAACAATACCCGGCAACGGCGCCAAAAACTTGATGCACGAAATTTTAATTCCAATATCAAAATCAAGATTTCTTATGATTTCGTACCACTAACCAGCAAGTGCACTGGGTCGTCCAAGTAATACCTTACGTAAGTAAGGGTCGATCCCACGGAGATTGTTGGTTTGAAGCAAGTTGTTGTTTATTTTATTATTCTTAGTCAGGATATCAATTATAATTATCAGTTTGAATTATTAGAAAAATAAAAGAGTGTGAAATAATTACTTGTTGTGCAGTAATGGAAAATATGTTGGAGTTTTGGAGATGCTTTGTCTTCTGAATTCCTGTAATGTAATATTCAACTCAAAACCATAATGCAAGGTTCCTTCCATGGCAAGCTCTATGTAGGGTGTCGCCGTTGTCAATGGCTACTTCCCATCCTCTCAGTGAAAATGATCCAAATGCTCTGTCACAGCATGGCTAATCAGTTGTTGGTTCTCGATCATGTCGGAATAGAATCCATTGATTCTTTTGCGTTTGTCATCACGCCCAACACTCGCGAGTTTGAAGCTTGTCACAGTCATCCAATCCCAGAATCCTACTCGGAATACCACAGACAAGGTTTAGACTTTCTGGATTCTCATGAATGCTGCCATCAATCTGGCTTATACCACGAAGATTCTGATTAAGGAATCTAAGAGATACTCATTCAATCTGATGTAGAACGGAGGTAGTTGTCAGACACATGTTCATGGAGTGAGGAAGGTGATGAGTGTCACGGATCATCACCTTCTCCATAATTAAGCGCGAAGGAGCACCTTAGATAGGAACACGCATATTTGAATGGAAAAATATAAGTAATTGCATTAATTCATCGAGACGCTGCAGAGCTCCTCACCCCCAACAATGGAGTTTAGAGACTCATGCCGTCAAAGAGTATAAAATTCAGATCTAAAAATGTCATGAGATACAAAATAAGTCTCTAAAAGTTGTTTAAATACTAAACTAGTAACCTAGGGTTTACAGATAATGAGTAAACTAAGATGGATAGTGCAGAAATCCGCTTCTGGGACCCACTTGGTGTGTGCTGGAGCTGAGACTTAAGCTTCTCACGTGCCTGGGCTGTTTCTAGAGTTGAACGCCAAGTTGTAACGTGTTTCTGGCGTTCAACTCTGGTTCGTGACGTGTTTCTGGCGCTGGACACCAGACTGCAACATGGAACTGGCGTTAAACGCCAGTTTATGTCATCTATCTTCACGCAAAGTATGAACTATTATATATTGCTGGAAAGCCCTGGATGTCTACTTTCTAACCCAATTGAGAGCGTGCCAATTGGACTCCTGTGGCTCCAAAAAATTTATTCCGAGTGCAGGGAGGTCAGAACCCAGCAGCATCAGCAGTCCTTTTTCAGCCTAAATCAGATTTTTGCTCAGCTCCCTCAATTTCAGCCAGAAAATACCTGAAATCACAGAAAAACACACAAACTCATAGTAAAGTCCAGAAATATGATTTTTTGCTTAAAAACTAATAAAAAAATGCTAAAATCTACATGAAATTACCCCCAAAAAGCGTATAAAATATCCGCTCATCATCAATACAAACGTGATTGTTAGTTTGTTACGAGTGATAATACATTTTTTGCAATTAATGCTTGATCTATGCTACTCATGCCTTTGCCGGCATGCGAATAAACATCTTGCATTTTAATTGCCTTCATCTTTCTTGCTATATTTCCATTGATGTCCTAATTACATGAAGGCGCGACCATGTGTTAACGACATCCTTCTTTACCTCGGCAAGATCATCACTTGTATGGTCCTCTTCCTTGCTCTAACCCTTGGACTTACATGTACCTTTCTTTTTCTCTTTCACGATGAACACCAAAAAGGGAAGAGAGAAAGCCACTACGAAACCACCAGCAAGAAGAGGAACAAAAAGAGCATTGGCGGTAGAATCGCCGTCAACATCAGTCAAGCCTTCAACAAAGCGGGTCAAGAGGATCATTAAGGTTGAGGAAATCGAGAAACCTTTCCAGCAAGGGACACTACGCGGTTCACTAACTACTACTGTGAGCAGATGTTCCCCATTCTAGCTGCAAGGAACTACAACAATGAGCACCTTCTTATCCTCCCTACCAACATTATTGATTTGGTGGAGCCTTGCATTGATAAGAGAAAATGGGGTTTCTTACGGAGATAGCCACGACAAGTCAATCTCTCATGGGTAGTTGAATTCTACTCCAATTTTCACATACCAACCCTGTAGTCTGTCTATGTCCGTCAAAAGCAGGTCCCTATATCTGAAGGGGCCATTTAGCGAGCTTTAGATCTTCCCCCTACTCAAGAAGGATTGGACGCATATCAAGTAGCCTCTTTCAAGCTCCAGAGATTCCAATTTGACTGGGAAGACGTTCTCAGAATTATAGCACTACGTGGCAGTAAATGGATCTACGTTTACCACAGATGCCGGTGATAAACCACTATTTGATGATAAATCTTGTGCTTAAATTGAATGATTTTATCAACCCTTCACCTACTTATTCATATGAATTTGCATGATTTTACAATTCCTTCATTAGAATATGACATATGAGAAAACATGTTTCTTATGCTTTAAAATAATCAAATTTAATTATCCTTTATTACCATTCGATGCTGTGATTTGTGTGTTGAGTACTTTCAGGTTTTATAGGGCAGGAATGACTTAAAGGATGGAAAGGAAACATACAAAAATGGAAGAAAAGCACAAATTGGAGTTTCGGAGAAACTGGCAGCGACGCGAACGCGTACTTTGCATAAATTAGCATCGACGTGAGCGCATGGGCGACGCGAATGTGTGGCATGCGAAACACAACTGACGCGACCGCGTGGAAGAGCAAAACTCCAGATGACGTGACCGCGTGACCCACGCAGACGCGTGACGTGTGCGATCTGCAGAATCTGTAAAAGTCCGTTCCAGCGACTTCTAGGCCCCTTTTTGGCCCAGATCCAAGCCTAGAGAGCACAGATTGAAAGATCATAAAAGAAGGAATCCATAGATACTAGGAACGATACTGAATACTGGATTCATACATAGTTTTAGGATTTAGATGTAGTTTTTAGAGAGAGAGGTTCTCTCCTCTCTCTTAGGATTAGGACTAGGACTCCTCTTAAAGGACTTAGGAATATTTTCATCTTCTTCAATTACAGGTTCAATGTACTTTTTATTTGTCATTCCAATTTGATTTAAGAACTTGTCCATGTTAGAATTGACATCTTTATTTAAATATAATTTGAGGTATTTCAGACTCATGATTGCTTTTCCTTATTTTTAATTTAGATTATTTACTATTTCCTTTGGTTGATTGATTGGTAACTCTTGAGTTATCAAACTCATCGTGATTGATAATTATTATTCTTGCTGATTAATCTAGATTCCTATAACTCTAGTCTTTCCTTAAGGAGTTGACTAGGACTTTAGGTATTAAATTAATTTGTCCATTTAACTGACCTTCATAGTTAGAGGTTGACTTAGTGGGAGCAATAGTATAATTCTCATCACCATTGATAAGGATAACTAAGATATGACTTCTAGTTTTCATACCTTGCCAAGAGTTTTATTAGTTATTAATTTATTAATTCCTTGCAATCCATTTCTCCTATTCAAAACCTTTTCAAAACCCAAAAACATTGTTTTCCATAACCAATAGTAAAACACACTTCCCTGCAATTCCTTGAGAAGACGACCCGAGGTTTGAATACTTTGGTTCATAAATTTTATTGGGTTTGTTACTTGTGACAACCAAAACGTTTGTAAGAAAGGTTGATTGCTTGGTTTAGAAACTATAGTTGCAACAGGAATTTATTATAACTTCTAAACCATCAATCTTCAGTTCTTCAAAATGGCGCTTTGCCGGGGAATTGCAAACGTGTGCCTTATTATTGGTTATTGTAAATATTTTTATTTCACTTGTTTATTTGTTTTTGTTTTCCCCTTCTTATTTCTGATAGCTACTATGAATTCTCACCACTCTCGCTTTGAGTTTGGTTCTAAATTTGTTGAAAGAAATGGAAGCTATAACAGGAATATGCATCAAGGTCTAAGCAATCAAAGATGGATGGAGCCAAGAGGATCTGATCAACCCTTTAGGCAACAACACCTTCTAAGATATCATGGACGAAGACCACTCTGCAATGCATACCAAAATGATAGATATGGTGGACCCCCTTGTAGTTACCAACAAGCCCATCATATGCCGATGAACCACCTCCTCAACATAGCTTTGAACCACCACACTCACAAGCTCCTTTCCACTATTCACCTCCAGATGACCCTAATCCTCAACCACCATACCAACCAACATATGAACCATATATAAAACCACCCCAATTTCAACCCAATTACTCCCAGGAACCACCACCTCAATATACACCATCTCCTTATCATTATCAAGATGAACCCTCCTATCCACCCCAAACCTCCATGGAGAACATACTTACCTCTCTCAGGGGTCTCACCTCTAAACTCTAAAATCTTATATCCTGCATGGACCAATCTTCTACCTCAAATACTCAACCCTCAAGCTCCAGTGCACTTCCATCTCAACCACAGCATGATCTCTCCATCCCATCACCACCATCCATGGAAGAGCCCCCATATCCATCAATCCAAGAGCAACATGATCCCAATAATGCTATTGACATGGAACAAGAGAGAAGGGATCATCTTCGCGACTCCATACTTCATAAGGAGCTAGAGGAAGCACTAAAGGTGAAGGTAGAAGAGACCTTTACAGATGAAGGAGTAGTTGAAGGGAGTTATCACAGAAAAAAGCCATCAAGGAGGAATACGATTTCATACTTAAACACCTGGATCAAGCGATAAATCGATTGCCTTTCCGACATTTGGACATTCACGGAACCCCCATGGCTTCATATGCAGAATCTAAAGAAGAACGTAGCATGAAGGAGACACTAGAAATTCCAGTGGACAATAAGGAGCGTGACTTTATACTCGAACAAGTGGAGGAAGCTGGAATTATTGAAGAAGAAGAAGTGGTTCATGACTTAGGAGATGTTGAACCTCCATGGGAAGGTCAGGTTATAGAGCCTCCTCCAAAAACGTTTGAAACTGATGTTGAGGAAGGTGTACAACCTCCAAGGCATCTCATGATTGAAGACTTTGAAAGGGATGGTCAAGAGATGGATTCGATCATTGATGAATTCTTATCTACATTTGTACCCTCTCCCATTGGACTTGACGTGGAGGTGAAAGAAGAGGAAGCACAACCTCCCATGCCCTTGGTGAACAATGAAGAAGAGATTGAATTAGAAGATATCCACCAAGAGGAGGAGGTTGATATTGAAGAACATTGCAAAGAGGTGGAAGTTGTCAAAGAAGAGCACAAGGGAGTGGAGCTTGCAAGATCATTAGAAACACCTCTCCCGAAGCCATTACCGTCCAACACAACGTTCAAGTGGGTAAAATTCTTATCTTTGACCTTTACTTTCCCACTTGAATATGGGCTTCTAGAGATGGATGGTCAACTTAGAGTTCTTTGTCGCATTAAGAGCAAGAAGAAGATGGTTAGTGGTTGGAGTTGTCAAGCAAGGTTCAACATGGTTGTATGCTCCAAGTTGACATGCAAAGTTTGGTGTAAAGCTCGACTGAATAGGTCTAAGAAGTTGTTTGGCCGGTTTAGTGAGAATTCAGATTGCTCGCCACCCGGTTGGAACACTAATGATCAACAAGAAGACGGGTGCAAAAGCAAGTTTTGGGACCCCGTAATTCAATCTAAAAATTAATACTCTTGGGGCCTTGTCACTTGCTTTAGCTTTCTTGAAGGCTTTCTGCGCCTAGTTTGGGATCCCGGAGACTGTGGGAATTCCAAACACTGGTCGAGATTCTTGGATGAATACAAGCGCAAGCCGCCATAACAAGAAGCTCACCAGAATGTCCAACTTAAGGACTTTAACTAAAAGTGCTAGGTGGGAGACAACCCACCATGGTATGATCGCTCCTCTTCCATTTTAGTCTATTTTTGAATTTTGATTGAACCTAAAATTTTTGCATGACATTCATTGTATTTTGCATTCTGCATACTGCATCAAAAAAATAAAATAAAAAATAAAAAAATTCGCACACAACGCGACAGCGTCGCCGACGCGTTCACGTCATAGGTGCGTTGGGAAGAAAATAAATTGAACAGAGTCACGCGAGAGCATGGCTGGAGGCGTGCCTTTGGCACAAATTGGTCCAGGCAACCGCGTCGCTGACGCGTCTGCGTCATGTGGGAAAAACGCCTCCCACGCGTCTACGTCACCCACGCGAACGCGTGCCTCAAAATCAACGTAAAAAGGGTGTATGGCCGAAAGTTGAGCTAGAATTAGGCTGGACTCGTGCTAGAAGGACAAGCCCTACCACGCGTACGCGTGCCCCACGCGTACGCGTGCCCCACGCGTACGCGTGCCCCACGCGTCCGTGCTATTTTCAAATTTAGGCCATTCACGCGATCGCGTCCACCACGTGATCGCGTCACCCAAAGTTTGGGCAAAATAAGTTTTTCACCAGAGAGTTGCGCGGCCGCGAGGCTGCACTCGCGCTGAAGGCACGAATCACTTCACGTGAACGCGTGACCCACGCGTTTGCATCACTTCATCGAAGCGCTATCAACGCGACCGCGTGCCCCACGCGCTCGCGTTGCCTGCGCCGCACAACTTATCCAAATCAGCCAAATATCTTATCTTTTCTTCCCCAAATCTAAATCTCTTCTTTCCCTTCTTATTTCTTTCTTTCTTCCTTTCTTTTTCTTTCTTTTTCTTTTATTTGGTGTTGGAAATTTATTTAGGTCTTTCACTATTACTTGTGGATTATTATGGAGTTGTTTGACAATTCATATTAATTATTTTAGGAATGCTTGCATGTTCCAATTTCATTATCTCCCTATCATATTAAACATGCATATTACGTGTTTGTGAAAAGCCCGTATGGCATTGTGAATTCTTAATTATTCTATCCTTCTACTCTAATGCCTATTTTCAGCATGCCAATAAACATCTTGCATCTAATTGCCTCAATTTATCATGCCCTATTTCCATTGTTGTCCTAATTTCATGGAGTCACGACCATGTGTTAACGACATTCTTCTTTACTTTGGCATGATTATCACTCACACTGCCCTCCTCTCTGCTCTATCCCTTTGACTTTATGTCTCTTTCTCTTCTCCCTTTTCAGGATGGCCACCAGGAAGGGTAAAGAGAAAGACTCTATTAAGATCACCAGCTGAGGAACCACAACCCCCGCCCACCTGTACAACTTTGCATGCACCGAGGACGGTGCACTCTTTAAGTGTGGGGAGGTCGATCCCGATCTCCGTGGGTTAGTACCTTCCTGTCTCAACACCAACATTTAAATTAGTTGTTGCATTTGCATGTTTGTTTGATTTTGTGCATATATTACCATTACTTGGTTGAAGTAATATTTTCTTTTTCAAGAAACTTTTTATAGTATTTCACTAATTTAAATTAAAAACTTTTTGAAAAACTTGTTTGAAGAAATATTATTTTGGAACATGATTTAGAGCTCGAACACACAAAACCAGTGAGATTTTGAGCCTACTTGATTGGTTGCATTTTACCAACCAATATTTTATTTTTGGTGTGTATTTTTCTCTCTAAAATTGTTATATCTGTCTTGCTTAATTTTATGTTTCCATTATTTGATGTATGCATACACTTATATGATTGAGGCCTTGTTTCACTGAGCTTACATACCCATATGGCCTTACTTTTCATTATCCTTTGCAAACTAATGTTGAGCCATTTTACCCCTTTGTTCTTTACTTTAGCACATCATTAACTCTAAGCAAAAAACAATAATGTCCTTAATTTGAATCCTTGATTAGCTTATACTAATGAAAGCGCTCATAAATTAAGTGTGGGGAAAGTGGGTTTGAAAACGTTTGGTTTCAGAATTGAGTATGTTAGACTTTGTGTGAAAATGTGAAAAATGTTAAGAAAATGTTTATGCATTCAAAACCTTAATCATATGTATTGAAAAAAAAATTATTAAAAAAAGAAAAATAGAAAAAAAAGAAAAGAAAAAAAGAGCAGAAAAATAAAAAGGGGACAAAATGCCCCAAAGTAAATGGCAATAGCAATGCATATGTACCGTACTCAAAACTTGGAATGCATAAATATGTAGTAAACGCAGTTAATGGGTAGTTATTTACATGGATTGTCCTAAGTTAGGTGGAAAGTTTATGTTAATTAAGGATTCAGATTTTAGTCCACTTGGCCAAATACAATCCTACCTTGATCCTAACCCCATTACAACCCTTAAAAGACCTCTTGATTTATGTATTGGTGCATTAAATTTTTTGTTGATTGTTAGATGAAAAGCAAGCTATAGAAAGCAAGATTAGTAGAGAATTGAGAGAATTGACCCTAGACACTTGAGAGTAAGAATGATATACACTACCATTAAGGGTTCATTGCTTAATTCTATGTTCCCTGCTTTCATGAGCTATATTCTTCTTGCAAGTTATTTGTACTTCATTTTTATGATTTGAATTAGTGAAATCCAGTTCATGTCTGTTCTTGGAAGATTTATTTACCTTGACCAAGTAGGTAGGAACATTTTGCATTTAGTTGCATTCACATAGATAGGTTCAATTGCATACTCTCTATCATTCCTCTTCACTCCTTTATAGCTTCTCTTGAGCTTAGCATGAGGACATGCTAATGTTTAAGTGTGGGGAGGTTGATAAACCACTATTTGATGATAAATCTTGTGCTTAAACTGAATGATTTTATCAACCCTTCACCTACTTATTCATATGAATTTGCATGGTTTTACAATTCCTTCATTAGGATATGACATATGAGAAAACATGTTTCTTATACTTTAAAATAATCAAATTTAATTATCCTTTATTACCATTCGACGGCGTGATTTGTGTGTTGAGTACTTTCAGGTTTTATAGGGCAGGAATGACTTAAAGAATGGATAGGAAACATATAAAAATGGATGGAAAGCAGAAATTGGAGTTTTGGAGAAACTAGCAGCGATGCGTCCGCATGGACGACGCGAACGCGTGCTTTGCATAAATTAGCATCGACGCGAGCGCATGGGCGATGCGAACGCGTGGCGTGCGAAACACAACTGACACGGACGCATGACTGACGTGACCACGTGGAAGAGCAAAACTCCAGATGAAGCGACCGCGTGACCCACGCGGACGCGTGAAGTGCGCGATCTGCAGAATCTGTAAAAGTCTGTTCCAGCGACTTTTGGGCCCCTTTTTGGCCCAGATCCAAGCCCAGAGAGCACAGATTGAAGGATCATAAAAGGAGGAATCCATAGATACTAGGGAAGATACTGAATACTGGATTCATACATAGTTTTAGGATTTAGATGTAGTTTTTAGAGAGAGAGGTTCTCTCCTCTCTCTTAGGATTAGGACTAGGATTCCTCTTAAAGGACTTAGGAATATTTTCATCTTCTTCAATTACAGGTTCAATGTCCTTTTTATTTGTCTTTCCAATTTGATTTATGAACTTGTCCATGTTAGAATTGACATCTTTATTTAAATATAATTTGAGATATTTCAGACTCATGATTGCTTTTCCTTATTTTTAATTTAGATTATTTACTATTGGCTTTGGTTGATTAATTGGTAACTCTTGAGTTATCAAACTCATCGTGATTGATAATTTTTATTCTTGCTGATTAATTTAGATTCCTATAACTCTAGTCTTTCCTTAAGGAGTTGACTAGGACTTTAGGTATTAAATTAATTTGTCCACTTAACTGACCTTCATAGTTAGAGGTTGACTTAGTGGGAGCAACAGTATAATTCTCATCACCATTGATAAGGATAACTAGGATAG
>NC_029776.3:79894892-79914772 GCF_000817695.3 Arachis duranensis
AGCTCACTTGGCCATACATGTATCCTCACCCTTACCTAAGCCCCATTACAACCTTAAGAAAGACCTCATGATGTTTGCATGTGTGCTTTAGATATTTGTTGATTGATTAGATGAAGAACAAGGTTCTAGAAAGCATGAATGGAGGAGACTAGAGTGGATTACCCTATACACCTGAGTAACTAGAGTGCATATACGCTCCTAGTGAGGGTTCGAGCTTGACTCTGTGTTCCCGGCTTTCACGAGCTATCTCCTTACAAGTTTACTCGTCTCTTATTGTGTGATTTGGATTAGTAGAATTTGATTTCTGTTTGTCTTGGAGGACTTGTTTATTTTCTTAACCAAGTAGGCATAGATATTTCATCATATCTTTGCATTCATATGTATAGGTTGCATTGCATTGCATGAGTCCTATTGTCCATATTCATTCTTTTTATTTCCTTGAGCTTAGGTGAGGACATGCTAATGTGTAAGTGTGGGGAGGCTGATAAACCGCTATTTTATGGTTTATCTTGTGCTCAATTGAGTGGTTTTTATCAGATTCTTCCCACATTTATCCATGTAATTAGCATGTTATACACTTTCCTTCATGATCAAATATTAATTGAAAACCTGCTTCCTAAGCACTTAAATTGTTAAATTATAATCCGTCTCTATACAATTCGATGTCGTGATCTGTGTGTTCAGTGTTTTCAGGCTTTATATGGCAAGAATGGCTGGGAGAATGGAAAGGAAGCTTGCAGAAATGGGAGGAACACAAAGAAACAATGAAGCTGACCAGCGAGACTCGACACGCACGCATGACTCATGCGTGCGCATGATATGAAGCATTCCATAGCGACACACATGCGCACCTGACGCATACACGTGATTAGCACAGAATACAAGGGATGCGTATGCATGACTGACGCGTACGAGTGACAAGGAGTTTTGACAAATGACGCGCACGCGTGACCTACGCGTACGCGTGACATGCGCGACATACAGCAGTTGCAGAAAAATGCTGGGGGCGATTTCGGGCAAGTTTTAGACCTAGTTTTTGGCCCAAAAACACAAACTAGAGTTAAGGAACAGCAGAGACTCAACACACATTCTCATTACACATAGTTTTAGTTTTAGTTTTGGATCTAGAGAGAGAATTCTACTACTTCCTCTAGGTATTCTTCACATTCATAGTTTCTATTAGAGTTCTATTGCTTTTGCTTGGGATATTGAGAAGAGTCATCACCTCCGTTGAAGTTTCCATTATTCTAGTTTGTTTCCTTTGTCCCTTACTCTTCCATATCCTTAATTCTTGTTCAGAGCTACAATTGGGTTATTTTTAGAATTTTTTAATGCAAAGAACTATTTTTACTTTTAATTAATTTTCAGTTATTATTTATCATGTCTCACTTTTATTCCCTTCTTAATCTTGTGAAAGTTATATTCATGTTAATGGAATAGTTTCTTAACTTGATTAGGAGTTGATTAAAAGGAGAACCTTGAGTTGAATTACTCAAGTGTTAATCTTAATTGGAAGTTGTTAGCTAAATCTCTAGTCTTCGACTCTAATCCTTTCTTAGGAAAGGATTAGGATGCGAGCAATAGGGTTAGTTGGTTAGTTACTTAACTTTCCCTTATTATATAAGGGATGACCAAGTAGAACAACAACCTTTTATTATACTTGGAAAAAATTCAACAAGGATAGAACTTTCAATTAATCTTCTCCCGGTCAAGGCTTTTATTTGAATTATATAAATTCTCTCATTGATTTTCGTTGCTTAAATTCACTATTATTTATTTTTCTGTTCATCAAACTCTAAAATTTCTTGGAAGACCTCTGACCAATAAGCTGCACCCTTTTGTCAACTCGTTGGGAGATGACCTAGGACTCATACTCCCAGTATTTTTATTCTAAAATTGTGACAACCCCTTTTAAATTGATAAGCGGATTTTTGTCGGTTAAGAACTGTACTTGCAATGCTGTTTTCTCTATAAATTCTTAATCGACCAAATTCCGCCGCTTCACTGGGCAAGAAAGTTGGATGATTCTCTGTGGGCATACAGAACCGCATTCAAAACTCCAATTGAGAAGTCACCTTTTCAGTTAATATATGGCAAATCCTGTCACCTTGCTGTGGAACTCGAACATAAAGCTTTCTGGGCCACTAAGCTCCTCAATCTTGACTCTCAAGCAGCAAGAGAGAAAAGGCTGTTGCAACTCAATGAGATGGGTGAATTTAAATTGGAAGCTTATGAGAATGCTATGATATACAAGGAGAGAGCTAAAAGATGGCATGACAAGAAAATCTCAAGAAGAAAGTTTGAGCCATGGCAACAAGTGTTATTATACATCTCTAGGCTCAAGGTTTTTCCAAATGGAAGCCTTAAACTTCTAAATGAAGCTACAAAGGACACATTCACAGCAAATGGTCACAGGGCAAAGCATTACTTGGGAGGGTGATGAGCGGATATTTTATACGCTTTTTGGTAGTGTTTTCATATAGTTTTTCGCATGTTTTATTCACTTTTTGCTATATTTTTATGAATTTTTATTCAAAAATCACATTTCTGGACTTTACTATGGGTTTGTGTGTTTCTATGTAATTTCAGGTATTTTCTGGCTGAAATTGAAGGACCTGAGCAAAAATCTGATTCAGAGGCTGAGAAAGGACTGCAGATGCTGTTGGATTCTGACCCTCCTGCACGCGAAGTGGATTTTTTGGAGCTACAGAAGCCCAATTGGAGCGCTCTCAATTGCGTTAGAAAGTAGACATCTTGGGCTTTCCAGAAATGTTTAATAGTTCATACTTTGCCTAAGATTTAATGGCCCAAACTGGCGTTAAACGCCAGCCAGGAACTCTTTTCTGGTGTAAAATGCCAGAACTGGCACCATAATTGGAGTTAAATGCCCAAATTGGCACCAAAGCTGGTGTTTAACTCCAAGGATGGCCTATGCACGTGAAAGCTTCAAAACTTAGCCCAAACACTCACCAAGTGGACCCCGGAAGTGGATTTCTGCACTATCTGCACTTAGTTACTCATTTTTTGTAAACCTAGGTTACTAGTTTAGTATAAAAACTATTTTTAGACTTTCATTTAGGGACTTATGACATTTTTACATTTCATATTGTATCTTTGATGGCATGAGTCTCTAAACCCCATAGGTGGGGGTGAGGAGCTCTGCTGTGTTTCAATGGATTAATGCAATTATTACTATTTTCCATCCAATTACGTTTGCTTCTATTCTAAGATATTCACTCGTACTTCAATGTGATGAATGTGATGATTTGTGACACTCATCATCATTATCAAATCCATGAACACGTGCTTGACAACCACTTCCGTTCTATCTAAGCTCAACGTAGTCATTGGGCGACAGCTTGAGTGCATATCTCTTGGGCTCCTGATCCACAAGTTTGACTGCTTCTCCTAAAAATAGAGCATTCGAATCCGTGAGATCATAACCTTCATGGTAAAGGCTGGAAACAATTGGAAGCATTCCTGAGATTCGGAAAGTCTAAACTTTGTCTGTGGTATTCCAAGTAGGATCTGGAAAGGGGTGACTGTGACGAGCTTCAAACTCATGAATGTTAGGCGCAGTGACAGTGTACAGAAGGATAAATATATCCTATTACGACACAAGTGAGAACCGACAGATGATTAGCCCTACGGGAACCGTAGCTGGACCATTTTCACTGAGAGGACGGATAGTAGCCATTGACAATGGTGATCCACCAACACAAAGCTTGCCATAGAAGGAGCCATGCGTGCTTGGAGAAGAAGACAGTAGGAAAGCAAAAATTTAGAGGACAGAGCATATCTGAAACCCCAACCTGTTCTCCATTACTGAATAACAAGTATCATTTATTTCATGTTCTTTTGCTTTTTGCAAACAAAACTCTTTTTATTATTAAACTCCTGACTAAGAGTTACAGGATAACCATAGCTTGCTTCAAGCTGGCAATCTCCGTGGGATCAACCCTTACTCACATAAGGTATTACTTGGATGACCCAGTGCACTTGCTGGTTAGTTGTGCGGAGTTGCAAAAGTGTGATTGCAATTTCTGATGCATGAAAACTTGTCTCTCAACAAATTTCCCTTCGGCAAGTATACCGAATTGTCGTTAAGTAAAAACTCACATTAGAGTGAGGTCGAATCCCACAGGGATTGATTGGTCAAGCAACTTTAGTTGGAAAAATGTGCTAGTTGAGCTAAATAGAAATTGAGTTGAGAATTACAGAAAATTAAATGGCGGGAAAGTAAATTACAGAAAGTAAATTGCAAAATCTTAAATGGGGATTTGGGGAGATGAGTATAAAGATAAATGGCAGAAAGTAAAGAGAATGGGTAAGATCAGAAATAAGGGATTCATTGGGCTTAGGAGATGTTGCATTCTTTGGATCAAGTTCATTCTCATCTCTTCCTTAATCAATGCATTCATTGATCTCCTTGGCAATCTTATGTGA
This sequence comes from Arachis duranensis, assembly GCF_000817695.3. Lineage (NCBI taxonomy): Eukaryota > Viridiplantae > Streptophyta > Magnoliopsida > Fabales > Fabaceae > Arachis > Arachis duranensis. Next base: position 79,899,339 of record NC_029776.3, read on the forward strand.
TTGGATCCCAATTCCTTGGCAATCCAATCTCTCTAAGCTTGAACAATTGCCCAATTCCTTGATTTAATTGCTCATGGTAAGAGATGAAGTATGGTCACTGATTATACCACATGTATTTCCAAATCAAAGTGTTGGGAGGATTACATGTCACTATATCCGTCCGAACCCCAATTTGGTCCAACATGAGAAAGCATTCCTAGCATGATCTCCTCATCCCTTTTTCAAGGCTCAGAGGAGATCCAATTATGGAGAGTTTCTTTTCCAAGAAAACTAACCAATTCAATTAAGATCGAAGTCTTTCTAGTAAATCAAAAGAAAAGAAAGAGGAAGAAGAATGAAAACTATAATTGATCCATCAAATTACAACAAAGCTCCCTAACCCAATGAAAGGGGGTTTAGTTGTTCATAGCTCTGAAAATGGAAAATGATAGAGAAGAATACATTCTAAAACAAACTAGAAATTGCAGAAAAGTAAATATACAGAGTGTAGTTCTCCAAAATGCCAACCTTCTCTCTAGTTCAAAACTACTCCTATATATACTACTCTTCTTGATCTTCTAGTCAGTTCTTCAAGTCTTGGATATGGGCCTTTAATCTTTAGTTGAAGCAGTTAAAATCTTCAGTGGGCTCAGCTTTGCTTGCAGAAAAAGTGTGAGTTAGGCATGGGTGGACGTTAGTTAGGACGTTAGGGGTGTTAACGTTAAGTGAAAATGTGGGTTCGAGAACGTTAGTGCCTCACGTTGGTTGCATTAACATGACCACTAACGTGGTGGTGATTGCCATCTCCAACGTTAGTGACAAAGGTGAGTGTCACTAACGTTGGCCTATCATGCTTAGCTCCACGTTACTCTTCATGTTAGTTGTCTTAACGTGACCACTAACGTGGGCACTATTGGCTTAGTCCAACGTTAGTGACAAAGGTGAGTGTCACTAACGTTGGCGATTGCTTTCTCCTCCCATGTTAGAGTTCACGTTAATTGGATTAACGTGACTCTTAACGTGGCTAAATGTGCCTTTTTTGAACGTTAATGGTATTCACTTTTACCACTAACATTGGAGCTCTCCTTCTCCTCTACGTTAGCTACCACGTTAATGTAATTAACATGGCAACTAACATGGGCTATGATGGCTTCGAAGGCGTTATTGGCAATCACTTTTTCCATTAACGCTACAAGCTTATTCCCATTCCACGTTAGTGGTCACGTTAATCAGATTAACGTGGCTACTAACATGGCTCTTCCTTGCTTCCTTTATCCTGAAATCAAGCAATTAAAGTGCATCAAGGTATGAGATCATGCATTATCCATTTTATCATTAAATTCCTGCATAATTCTCATGAAACCATGTAAAGTTCACAATGTTTGCTTGAATCAAGGTGTAAGTATATTTTTATCCAAAACTTGCTTATTTACTAAGAAAATGCATGAAACTACCCTAAAACAGTAAAGAAAAGGTCAGTGAAACTGGCGAAGATGCACTGGCATCACAACACCAAACTTAAAGCTTGCTTGTCCCTAAGCAAGTACTGAAACATAGGAAAGATGAATGAAAGAACAAGATAAACAATTCATTATTATAGAAGTCCAATTCTTGGTTTATGGGGTTTCATGCATAGCAACTTAGGTTCATTCCTTTACTGGTTTTCAGGTCCTTATCATGCCCTTGAACACTCACTTGATTGCATCTTATGAGACTTCTTATTTATTGATCCTCCCTTCTTTTCCAGGGTTTATTGCATTTTTTTATGCTAAGTGCTCCTTGAGAGGGCGACTCTTTAAAGATAAGCTTTCAGCCAACACTCCCGAACCAGTTGGTTCAAGGTGCTAGGTGTTAAGACACCCCTAAGGACTTACTCCCTTAAGTCTCTTTCCCCCATACATGCACACCACAGGCACATGGTTTGTTATTTTTCTTTCTTGAGACCTTGGTGTCCAGCACCTCTTTGGGTTACTAAGTGCTCTGTAGCAAAGGCTGCTCTTGACAGTAGACTTTCAGCTGATAATCCCGGGTTAATTAACCCAAGTTACCAAGTGATAAGGCACCCCTGAGAGCTTATTCATCAAAGCATATCCCTTGCACAGAAACACCACAGATACATGCCTCAATATTCAAACCCTTGGTGCCTAGCCTTATTTCTTATTATTTTTCTGTCCTTTTCAAACTCTTGTTGTTCTTTCTCTTTTCTTATTAGGATCCTGTTGTTTGGTTAGTCTCAAAGGATGTGTTTCAAGCATGTGATTTAAAGCATATAGTTGCCTATATACCTTGTTGGTGAACCAACTTAGCTAATTAATTACCATACCACAAACCTGAGAACTCACTTCACAAGATAAACCCCACACTTGTTTTTCATAATATTTTCTTTATATTGACTTAAAGGACAAGCATACATGTAAGCAGGATGAAAAATGGAAGCCAGGGACCTAGACTAGCACACTTGTATGTAAATAAAGAGGAACAAGCAGAATATAAATGTCCCTAAGAACAATATTCAATCATACTTTCAGTTAAAGTACTACAACTCAGAGACAGTTCAATACAACCTCTTGATGTCTTCCTTGTCATCATCATCCTAGCTTTTACATCCTTGTTTGTCTCCTTGGATTATGATGTATGATTATTCCTTGAGATTGATTGAATTCCTGTAACACTATTAGAAGTTGCTTGTTCCCCAAGCACTTGGAAAATAGTTAGCATGCATGTATGCTTGTGAATTTCTGAACTTAATTTGGTGTGTGAACACCAAACTTAGTTCCTTGCCTAATGCAACAAATTGAATACATGTAGAAACCTCATGTGCTTTTATTAAGAAAACAACTATGAACTAGAAAAGCAAACTATGCATTAGAAGTTAAACATCTGTCAAGTAGTTTATCTGGTTGTTAGAGCAAATGCTTTATCACTGAAGGGTTGCAATGTACTCTTCAGATGGAGTCTTTGGTGGGACACCAACTTAGAGTTTCACATTCACCCTTGGAATGTTTTGGTGTGCAACACCAAACTTAGCTCCTTACATTACAGAGAACTCTACTTGAATATTTTATTGAGACAGTCATGAAAGGAAAACTACCTCAGGTTGGGTTGCCTCCCAACAAAGCACTTTCTTAGCGTCGCTAGCTCGACGATTGCTTTTCTAGTTGAGATTATACTTCTGTTTGGGGTCTTCCCCCATGCTGCCCAAGTAGTGTTTGAGTTTTTGCCCATTCACAGTGAATGTCCTCTTTGAGCTTTCTTCCATGATTTCTATGTGTCCATAAGGTGAGACCTTTGTGACCAAAAAGGGTCCCGACCACCTTGATTTGAGTTTTCTAAGGAAGAGTCTCAATTTGGAATTCTAAAGGAGTACATGTTGTCCTTCTTTGAAACTTCTTGGTGCCAGGTTGAGATCATGTCTCCTTTTTGCTTTTTGCTTATAGATCTTAGTACTTTCATAGGCTTGAAACCTAAACTCTTCCAGTTCTTGCAGCTGTAAGACCCTTTTTTCACCAGCAGCAGTGCTGTCGAGGTTAGTATCTTGAGAGCCCAAAGCGCTTTGTGCTCCAGCTCTAATGGTAAGTGACATGCCTTTCTATACACCAGTTGATATGGGGACATCCCAATTGGTGTTTTGAAGGCTGTCTTGTACGCCCAAAGAGCATCATCCAACTTTTTCGCCCAGTCCTTTCTTGATGCCCCCATAGTCTTTTCTAAGATCCTTTTTAACTCTTTATTGGATATCTCGGTTTGCCCACTTGTTTGGGGATGATAAGGTGTGGCAACCTTATGTTTCACCCTATACCTTAGGAGTAGGGTCTCCAATGGTCTATTGCAGAAATGACTCCCTCCGTCACTGATGAGGACCCGTGGAACTCCAAATCTGCTGAAGATATTTTTTCTAAGAAAGTTTATGACCACCTTGTTGCCATTTTTTGGAGTTGCCATAGCTTCCACCCACTTAGATACATAGTCCACTGCCACCAAAATATACTTGTCTGAATATGAGGTTGGAAATGGTCCCATGAAGTCAATCCCCCATACATCGAACAGTTCAAGTTCTAAGATGAATTGTTGTGACATCTCATTTCTCTTGGGCAGATTTCCAGCCCTTTGGCACTCATCACAGCTCCTCACCAGTTTCTTAGCATCCTTGAAGATAGTGGGCTAGAAAAACCCACATTGCAGCACCTTCGCTGCGGTTCTTTCTCCTCCAAAATGACCTCCATAGCTAGAACTATGGCAATTCTACAGGACCTCTTGTCCCTCTTCTTCTGAAATGCACCTCCTAAGGATTCTATCTGAGCACTTCTTGAAGAGATATGGCTCATCCCAAATGAAATATTTAGCATCATTGATGAGTTTTCTTCTTTGATGTTTGTTGATTCCAGGAGGCAAGTCACCAGCTGCCTTAAAATTGGCAATATCTGCAAACCAGGGTGCCTTGTGAACCAACATTAACTGCTCATCTGGAAAGAACTCATTCACACTTGTATCATGTGTAGCACCTTTCTCACAAGGGATCCTGGATAGATGATCTGCTACCTTGTTCTCCACGCCCTTTTTATCTCTAATCTCAATATTGAATTCCTGCAACAATAAGATCCATCTGATTAGTCTTGGTTTTGATTCCTGTTTGGCAAATAGATATTTAAGTGCTGTGTGATCAGTGAAAACAATCAGTGAAAACTATTGCCAGCAACTCCTTTTCGGTAGTGGTATAATTTCGTTGAGTGTCATTAAGGACCTTGCTGGCATAGTATATGACATGCACTAAATTATCTTTCCTCTGTCCTAACACTGTCCCAACTGCGAAATCAGATGCATCACACATTAGTTAGAATGGCAAGTTCCAATCAGGTGGGGTGATGATAGGAGCTGAGGACAGCTTCTTTTTCAAGTTTTCAAATGTAAGCATGCACTTCTTATCAAAGATAAATGGTGTATCAGACATAAGGATATTGCTTAAAGGCTTGGCTATCTTTGAAAAATCTTTAATAAATCTTCTATAGAAGCCAGCATGCCCCCAAAAAGCTCCTAATTGCCTTGATATCACTCGGTAGAGGTAATTTTTCAATTAGCTCCACCTTAGCTCTGTCTACCTCAATGCCTTGGTTAGAAACTTTATGGCCAAGGACTATTCCGTCTGTCACCATAAAGTGGCATTTTCCCAATTCAAGACCAGATTGGTCTCTTGACATCTTTTTAATACCAAGGCAAGATAATTTAGGCAATTAAGAAAGGAATCTCTGAATACTGAAAAGTCATCCATGAAGACTTCAATGAACTTCTCTATCATATCCGAGAAGATAGAAAGCATGCAGCGCTGAAAGGTTGCAGGTGCATTACATAGCCCAAATGGCATGCGCCTGTAGGCAGACACCCGATATGGGCAAGTAAATGATGTTTTCTCTTGGTCTCTTGGATCAACTACTATTTGGTTATATCCTGAATAACCATCTAGAAAACAATAATATACGTGTCCTGCAAGTCTTTCCAGCATCTGGTCCATGAAGGGAAGTGGGAAGTGATCTTTTCTTGTGGCTTCATTGAGTTTTCTATAATCAATACACATCCTCCATCCTGTGAAAGTTTTTGTAGGGATTAGCTCATTCATTTCATTGGGTACCACAGTGATTCCTTTCTTGGGGACCACTTGGACAGGGCTGACCCATGGGCTATCTGAAATTGGGTAGATTACTCCTCCCTGCCACAGCTTCATGACTTTTTTCTGTACCACTTCCTTCATAACTGGATTCAACCTCCTTTGGGGTTGAATGGAAGGTTTGGCATCATCTTCCAATAGTATCTTATGCATGAATATGGCCGAACTGATTCCCTTCAAGTCAGCAAGTGTCCATCCAATGGCATCCTTATACTTTTGTAAGACTTGAAGTAATTCCTCCTCTTGTTCTTGGCTGAGGGCTAAGTTTATGATCACTGGATATCTTTCATTCTCTCCTAAATATGCATACTTGAGAGTGGGCAGCAGTGCCTTTAGTTCAAGTTTGGGTGCTTCTTTTCTCTCATCATTCTCCTCTATTGTGCCCTGAACATGAATTTCAGCTATTGCAGCCTCATCGCTTGATGCTGATTCCTCTTCTTCTGTTAACCCCTCAAGTTTTTCTTCTTCAAGAATCTCTTGCACTACAACATCCACTGAGTCTAACCTTATACATTCTCCCAATGAGTTTTGTGGGTAACTCATGGCTTCGAACACATTGAATATTATTTTCTCTTCATGTAGTCTAAGGACAAGTTCACCTTTTTGGACATCAATGATGGCTCTGGCAGTGGCTAAGAATGGCCCTCCTAAGATGATAGAGGTCTTGGCTCCTTCCTCCATATCCAACACTACAAAGTTTGCTGGAAATATAAAGTTTCCTACCTTCACCAACAAGTCTTCTACTATTCTCGTGAGGAAACTTGAATGATCGGTCTGCCAGTTGCAAGGCCATTCTTGTTGGGTTGGCCTCCTAAATCCTCATTTTCCTCATCATTGCTAAGGACATCAGATTTATGCTAGCTCCTAAATCACATAAAGCCTTTTCCACTGTGATTTCTCTTATGATACAAGGAATTTGGAAGCTCCCAGGATCCTTTAATTTCTAGGGCAATTTGTGCTGGATGATGGCACTGCATTCCTCGGTGAGTACCACAGTCTCATTGCTCTTTCATCTTCTCTTCTTGGTCATCAACTCCTTCACGAACTTGGCATAGAGCGGCATTTGCTTTATTGCTTCAGCAAAAGGTATGTTAATATGTAATTTCTTGAAGATTTACAAGAATATTGAGAATTGGCTGTCCTCTCCCTTCTTCTTCAATTGCTGAGGGTATGGGGCTTTTGGAAAGTATGGCTTCAGCACTTCTCCCTCTTGATGTGAATTGGGAGTGGAGACTTGAACTTCCTTTTGTTCCCTTTCTTTTTCATCCGAGTTCTTCTCTTGTGGTTTCTTGTAGGTCTCCTTCAATTCCTTCCCATTTCTGAGGGTGATAACCTGACACTCCTCCCTTGGAGTTGAATTAGTATTGCTGTTAATGTTGTAGCCAGAGGCTTGCTTGAATAAGTAGCCAATTTGTGTTTCCAGTTTCTTGATGGCAGCATCTTGATTCTGCATATTGGATCGCATTTCTTCCCGTAATGCTTTACTTTCTTGAACTTCCTTACATATGCCTTCAAGTAAGGTCTCAATTTTGGAAAGTCTATCTTCGGTTGGTGATAATGGGTTGAGGTTAGGAGGTTAAGAGTGGTCATGTTGGTTTTGATATGGATGTTGAGAAGGGTGATTAGGTGGGTGTTGATATGATCTCTGTGAGGGATGTTGGTGAGTTGCATTATTGTTGGGATTGTGGTTGTGGCATCTCTAGTCTTGGCCTTGGTCTTGTTGGTTTCCCCACCCAAAATTAGGGTAGTTTCTCCAACCAGAATTATAAGCTTTGGAGTATGGATCATGGGCCTGTCTGGGTGAGTTTCCAACATAGTTGGCTTATTCCCAGTCACCTTCCTCTCTTGTATTCACTCCTTCTTAAGCTGGTGATAAAGTGGTAATTGCTGCAACTTGGTTCTCTTTCACCTTCTTGGTAAGATCAACTAACTGCTTGGTGATCATCTTATTTTGAGCCAGCAGTGCATTCATGTGGTTCAGCTCCATCACTCCTCGAGTGTTGCTCCTTTCAGAAGCATAGAAGTAGTCATTCTCAACTACAGTCTCAATGACATCTATGGCTTCTTCATTGGTTTTCTTCTTGTTTAGAGAACCCCCTGATGAATGGTCTACGGCCTTCTTTGATTCATAAGAAAGACCTTCATAGAAAATGTGTAGTTGAACCCATTCATTAAACATGTCCGGTAGGTACCTTCTTGTTAAGTCCTTAAATCTCTCCCATGCTTCATAGAGAGTTTCACAATCTTGCTGCCTGATGGTTTGTACCTCAGCTCTCAACCTGTTGATTCTTTGAGGAGGGTAGAATCTCGCCAAAAATTTGTTCACCACATCTTCCCAGTTTGTTAAACTCTCCTTCGGGAAAGATTCCAGCCATTTAGATGCTTTGTCCCTGAGTGAAAAAGGGAACAAAAGCAATCTATAGACATCTGAATGAACACCATTAGACTTCACAGTGTCACATATTCTTAAGAAGGTGGTTAGATGTTGATTGGGGTCTTCTTGGGCACTTCCTCCAAATGAACAGTTGTTCTGAACAAGGGTGATGAGCTGGGGTTTTAACTCAAAGTTATTGGCATGTATGGTTGCCTTTTGGATTCTACTTCCACAATTTCCTGGGCTTGGATTGATGTAAGAGCCTAGAACTCTTCTCTCTTACCCAGCATGATTCACAGGGCCTTCTCTGGCATGGTTGTGAACTTCTTCTTCACGGTTGTTTTCCAGGTTCTCCTCCATGTTTGTTTTAAAGTACTCTTCCTCTTCCTCAGCACCAACAACTCTTTTCCCTCTTGCTTCCATCCTCAATCTAAGGAAGGTCCTCTCAGGTTCAGAATTAAAGGAAGTTGAAGCTCCACTTCTTCTCCCTGTCATACAACTAACAAAACCCACAGCAAGAAATAAAATGAAGAGATTATTCGTGTTAGAGTGGCTGTTAGTGTGAGTGGTGTAATTTATCAAACAGTTAGTGGATTAGTGAACAAAATTGTAAATAACTACAAAGGAAAAGAAAACGAAGAGGGGAGATCAGGGAGAGGAAGAAAGTAACTGATACTGAAGATAAATGACTAGGTAAAATAAACAAGCAAAAGAAAATGCTCAATCTAGTGATCTTCCAACTTAATCATTATCGATACAAAATCAATCCCCGGCAACGGCGCCATAAACTTGATGCACGAAAACTTGTCTCTCAAAAAATTTCCCTTTGGCAAGTATACCGAATTATCGTCAAGTAAAAACTCACAATAGAGTGAGGTCGAATCCCACAGGGATTGATTGGTCAAGTAACTTTAGTTGGAAAAATGTGCTAGTTGAGCTAAACAAAAATTGAGTTGAGAATTGCAGAAAATTAAATGGCGGGAAAGTAAATTGCAGAATCTTAAATGGGAATTTGGGGAGATAAGCATAAAGATAAATGGCATAAAGTAAAGAGAATGGGTAAGATCAGAAATGGGGGATTCATTGGGCTTAGGAGATGTTGCATTCTCCGGATCAAGTTCATTCTCATCTCTTCCTCAATCAATGCATTCATTAATCTCCTTGGCAATCTCAGGTGATTGGATCCCAATTCCTTGGCAACCCAATCTCTCTAAGCTTGAACAATTGCCCAATTTCTTGATTTAATTGCTCATGGGAAGAGATGAAGTATGGTCACTGATTATACCATATGTATTTACAAATCAAAGTGTTAGGAGGATTGCATGTCACTATATCCGTCCAAACCCCAATTTGGTCCAACATGAGAAAGCATTTCTAGCATGATCTCCTCATCCCTTTCCAAGGCTCAAAGGAGATCCAATTATGGAGAGTTTCTTTTCCAAGACAACTAACCAATTGAATTAAGATCGAAGGATTTCTTGTAAATCAAAAGAAAAGAAAAAGGAAGAAGAATGAAAACTATAATTGATCCATCAAATTACAACAGAGCTCCCTAACCCAATGAAAGGGGGTTTAGTTGTTCATAGCTCTGGAAATGGAAAATGATAGAGAAGAATACATTCTAAAACAAACTAGAAAGTGCAGAAAAGTAAATATACAGAGTGTAGTTCTCCAAAATTCCAAGCTTCTCTCTAGTTCAAAACTACTCTTATATATACTACTCTTCTTGATCTTCTAGTCAGTTCTTCAAGTCTTGGATACGAGCCTTTGTTATTGAGTTGAAGCAGTTAAAATCTTCAGTGGGCTCAGCTTTGCTTGCAGAAAAAGTGTGAGTTAGGCATGGATGGACGTTAGTTAGGACGTTAGGAGTGTTAACATTAAGTGAAAATGTGGGTTCGAGAACGTTAGTTGATGAGCTGATAATTTATACGCTTTTTGGCATTATTTTTAGGTAGTTTTTAGTGGGATCTAGCTACTTTTAGGGATGTCTTCATTAGTTTTTATGCAAAATTCACATTTCTGGACTTTACTATGAGTTTGTGTACTTTTCTGTGATTTCACATATTTTCTGGCTGAAATTAAGGGACCTGAGCAAAAATCTGATTCAGGCTGAAAAAGGACTGCTGATGCTGTTGGATTCTGACCTCCCTGCACTCAAAATGAATTTTCTGGAGCTACAGAACTCCAAATGGCGCGATCTCAACTGGGTTGGAAAGTAGACATCTAGGGCTTTGCAGAAAGATATAATAGTCCATCATTTATTCAAGTTTAGGCGACGCAAACTGGCGTTCAACGCCAGTTCCATGCTGCATTCTGGAGTAAAACGCCAGAAACACGTCACAAACCAGAGTTAAACGCCAAAAACACGTTACAACTTGGCATTTAACCACAAGAGAAGCCTCTGCACGTGTAAAGCTCAAGCTCAGCCTAAGCACACACCAAAGTAGGCCCCAGAAATGGATTTATGCACTAAGACTTATTTCTGTAAATCCTAGTAACTAGTTTAATATAAATAGAACTTTTTACTATTGTATTAGATATCTTTGGTCTCAGTTTTAATCGATTGTACATCTTAGGAGACTATTGATCATGTTTTGGAGGCTGGCCTTTCGGCCATGCCTAGACCACTATCACTAATGTAATTTCAACGGTGGAGTTTCTACACACCAGAGATTAAGGTGTGGAGCTCTAATGTACCTCGAGTTTTAATGCAATTACTATTTTTCTTCTATTCGATTCAAGCTTATTCTTATTCTAAGATATTCGTTGCACTTCAACTTGATGGATGTGATGATCCGTGACACTCATCATCATCCGTCCTTATGAAAGCGTGCCTGACAACCACTCCCGTTCTACCTTAGATCGAGCGCATATCTCTTGGATTCCTTAATCAGAATCTTCGTGGTATAAGCTAGAACCCATTGGCAGCATTCTTGAGAATTCGGAAAGTCTAAACCTTGTCTGTGGTATTCTGAGTAGGATTCAAGGATTGAATGACTGGGACGAGCTTCAAACTCGCGAGTGTTGGGCGTAGTGACAAACGTAAAAGAATCACTGGATTCTATTCCGACATAATCGAGAACCGACAGATGATTAGCCGTGCTGTGATAGAGCATTTGGACCATTTTCACTGAGAGGATGGGAAGTAGCCATTGACAACGGTGACGCCCTACATACAGCTTTCCACGGAAAGGAGTAAGAATGATTGGATGAAAGCAGTAGGAAAGCAGAGATTCAACAGGAACAAACTATTTCCATACACTTATCAGATATTCCCACCAATGATTTACATAAGTATCTCTATCTTTATTTTATGCTTTATTCATCTTTATTTTCGAAAACCATTATAACCATTTGAATCTGCCTAACTAAGATTTACAAGATAACAATAGCTTGCTTCATACCAACAATCTTCGTGGGATCGACCCTTACTCACGTAAGGTATTACTTGGACGACCTAGTGCACTTGCTGGTTAGTTGTGCGAAGTTGTGACAAAGTGTGATTCATGTTTGAGAGCTCCAAGTCTATTGGCGCCATTGTTGATGATCACAATTTTGTGCACCATGTTTTTGGCGCCGTTGCCGGGGATTGTTCGAGTTTGGACAACTGACGGTTCATCTTGTTGATCATATTAGATAATTTTCTTTTCAAAAAGTTTTCAAAAATCTTTCAAAATTTTTTCTTTGTTTTTGTTTTTCCAAAATGTAATTTTCGAAAAAACCAAAAAATTAATAAAATCATAAAAACAAAAAATATTTTGTGTTTCTTGTTTGAGTCTAGTGTCAAATTTTAAGTTTGGTTTCAATTGCATGTTTTAAAAATTTATGCATTTTTCAAAAATTTCATGCACGGTGTTCTTCATGATCTTCAAGTTGTTCTTGATATGTCTTCTTGTTTGATCTTCGTATTTTCTTGTTTTTCATATGCATTTTTGCATTCATAGTGTCTAAGCATTAAAGATTTCTAAGTCTGGTGTCTTGCATGTTTTTCTTTTCTTGAAAATTTTTCAAAAATAAGTCTTGATGTTCATCTTGATCTTCAAGGTGTTCTTGGTGTTTATCTTGACATTCAAAGTTTTCTTGCATGCATTATGTGTTTTGATCTTAATCTTTCATGTCTTGTGTCAATCTTGCTGTTTATTCAAAAAAAGAGAAAAACACAAAAATGATATCTTTTCTTTTTCTCTCTCATCATTAAAAATTCAAAATAAAAAATATCTTTTCCTCAACAAATTATGCTTTTCTGTGAAATTTTTGATGTTTAGGGCATTGACTTCATGGGTCCGTTCCCAAAATCTAATGGTCATTTTTATATATTTTTAGCTGTGGATTATGTTTCCAAATGGGTGGAAGCAATTCCTACCCGCACTGATGATGCTAACACTGTTGTTTCCTTTGTGAGAAACCATATTATTTGCCGCTTTGGATCACCACGAGCAATCGTGAGTGATCAAGGCACCCATTTTTGTAACAGGAGACTAACAGGATTGATGAAGAAGCATGGGATAATTCATAAGGTTGCAACAACATACCATCCTCAAACCAATGGGCAAGCCGAGGTGTCAAACAGAGAGATAAAGCGTATCTTGCAGAAAATAGTCAAACCTCATAGAAAAGACCGGAGCACCAGGCTACAAGATGCACTAGGGGCATACAGGACAGCATATAAAACTCCCATTGGGATGAGTCCTTTCCGCTTAGTTTATGGCAAAGCTTGCCATCTCCCAGTTGAAGTAGAGCACAGAGCCTTTTGGGCAGTCAAGGAGTGCAACATGGGAATTGAGCAAGCTGGAGCCGAAAGGAAGTTGCAACACAAGAACTGGAGAGCCTTCGCCTAGAAGCTTATGAGAACTCAAGAATATACAAGGAGAAGATGAAGGTTGTACATGATCAGCACATCAAGAAAAAGGAGTTCCAGCCTAGGGATTTAGTTCTCCTTTACAAATCTCGACTGAGGCTTATGCCAGGCAAGTTGAAATCAAGATGGGAAGGTCCATACAGAGTAGAGAAGGCCGAACCATACGGAGTTTATCACCTCAGCCACCCTTCAAGCTCTGAACTTATCAAAGTTAATGGACAACGTCTGAAGCTGTACCATGGCGAGAAGATTCAGAAAAATAAGGAACTTGAGATCTTCCTCTTGGAAGACCCCCACATGCCAGAAGATTGAGCTAGTGGAGCGTCCAACTTACGGACGTTAAAGCAAAGTGCTAGGTGGGAGACAACCCACCATGGTATGATCGTTCTCTTCTTCTTAGTTTTTCCATCTAATGACTCTTCTCTTTCTCAGTACTTTCATGCATCTTCATCTGGATAAAAAAACAAGGGCCGCGCGACGCGTCTGCATCAGCGACGCGTCCGCGTCGCAAGGAGAAGTGAGAAAATAAAAAACGAACAGAGAGTATCACTGGTGCATGGCTGGAGGCGTGCCAATGGCACAAATTGTCCCACGCGACTGCGTCACTGACGCGTCCGCGTCACATGGGATTTCTGGCCTCCCACGCGACCGCGTGCCCCACGCGACTGCGTGCCCTGATTTCTGACGTAAAAGGGGTGCACAACGAAATATTGTGCGAGAGTGGTGCTGGACGCACCACCCCTATCACGCGACCACGTCGCTGACGTGTCCGCGTCATCCCTTCTGAAGCCCACTCACGCGATCGCATGCCCCACGCGATCGCGTCACCCCAATTTTGGCAAATATATCAATTTGAACAGAGAGTTGTGCAGGCATGAGGCTGCCCTCGCGCCAGAAGCACAATATGGGTCATGCGATCGCGTGGCCGACGCGACCGCGTCAACTGAACCAAAGCGCAATCATGCGAACGCGTGCCCCACGCAGCCGTGTCACTTGCGCCGCACAGCTCAACCACAACTGCCAAAATATCTTATCTTTCTCTCCTCCAAATCCTAATTTTTCTTTTCCCTCCTTATTTCTTCCTTCTCCCTTTTTCCTTCTATCTCACCTTTCACTCTCTCTCTCTCACCTCCATTAACAAGGTTTTATTTTCTTCTTCCCTCCTTCCTTTTCTATCATTCTTCTTATTTTCTATGTTATTTTCTTTTCTTTTCTTTTTCTTTTCATTATCCATATTTTCTTTCTTCTTCTTTCCTTTTTACATGGTGCTAGAAAATTTATTTGAGTCACCATTCCTCATTATTTACTTGTGGATTGTTGCAAATTGTTTGGCAATTATATCTTATTTTCATAAAAGGATTGCTTGCATGTTTACTTTAATACTTTTTATGACTTATTTACCATGCATGCTATGTGTTTGTGGAAAAAGCCCATATGGCATCATGCACTTTTCTGCATTATCCTATTGATGAGCGGATAATTTATACGCTTTTTGGCATTATTTTTAGGTAGTTTTTAGTAAGTTCAAGCTACTTTTAGGGATGTTTTCATTTGTTTTTATGTTAAATTCACATTTCTGGACTTTACTATAAGTTTGTGTGTTTCTCTGTGATTTCAAGTAATTTCTGGCGTAGGAATTTACTATGAGTTTGTGTGTTTTTCTGTGATTTCAGGTATTTTCTGGCTGGAATTGAGGGACTTGAGCAAAACTCTGAAAAAGGCAGACAAAAGGACTGCTGATGCTGTTGGAATCTGACCTCCCTGCACTCGAAATGGATTTTCTGGAGCTACAGAACTCCAATTGGCGTGCTCTTAATGGCGTTGGAAATTAGACATCTAGAGCTTTCCAGCAATATATAATAGTCCATACTTTATTCGGAAATTGACGACGTAACTTGGCGTTGAACGCCAAGTACATGCTACTGTCTAGAGTTAAACGCCAGAAAAACGTCATGATCCGGAGTTGAACGCCCAAAACACGTTATAACTTAGAGTTCAACTCCAAGAGAAGCCTCAGCTCGTGAATAGATCAAGCTCAGCCCAAGCATACGCCAAATGGGCCCCGAAAGTGAATTTATGCATCAATTACTTACTCATGTAAACCCTAGTAGCTAGTCTAGTATAAATAGGAGAAGTTACTATTGTATTAGACATCTTTGGTCTCAGTTTTGTTTAATTCTTCATCTTAGGAGACTATTGATCACGTTTTGGGGGCTGACCATTCGGCCATGCCTGAACCTTTTACTTATGTATTTTCAACAGTGGAGTTTCTGCACACCATAGATTAAGGGTGTGGAGCTCTGCTGTACCTCAAGTTTCAATACAATTATTATTACTTTCTATTCAATTCTCTTCTATCCTTATTTCAAGATATATGTTACACTTAACTTTGATGAATGTGATGATCCGTGACACTCATCATCATTCTCACCTATGAACGCGCGTGATTGACAACCACTTCCGTTCTACTTTAGGCAGGGCGCATATCTCTTAGATTCCCCAACAGAATCTTCGTGGTATAAGCTAGATAGATGGCGGCATTCATGAGGATCTGGAAAGTCTAA
>NC_029776.3:79914955-79915274 GCF_000817695.3 Arachis duranensis
CATAGGAACGTTTTCACTGAGAGGATGGGATGTAGCCATTGACAACGGTGATGCCCTACATACAGCTTGCCATGGAAAGGAGTAGGAAGGATCGGATGAATGTAATAAGAAAATAGAGATACGAGAGGAGCACAGCATCTTCACACGCTTATCTGAAATTCCCACTATTGCTTTACATAAGTATTTTTATCCCTTTTATTTTCTATTTATTCCATTAATCAAATTCAAACCAATAATCTGCCTAACTGAGATTTACAAGGTAACCATAGCTTGCTTCATACCAATAATCTCTGTGGGATCGACCCTTACTCACGTAAGG
>NC_029776.3:79915615-79916357 GCF_000817695.3 Arachis duranensis
TTTGTGTTGTTTGTTGTTTTTCATATGCATTTTTTGTTTGTTAGAGTCCATGCATTACAAATTTCTAAGTTTGGTGTCTTGCATGTTTTCTTTGCATCAAAAATTTTTCAAAATTTTGTTCTTGATGTTCATCAGGATCTTCAAAGTGTTCTTGGTGTTCATCTTGACATTCATAGTGTTCTTGCATGCATCTTGTGTTTTGATCCAAAATTTTCATGTTTTGGGTCATTTTTGTGTTTTTCTTTAAAAAAATTCAAAAATCAAAAAAATATTTTTTCCTTATTTCCCTCCAAATTTTTGAAATTTTGGGTTGACTTGGTCAAAAATTTTTAAAAATTAGTTGTTTCTTACAAGTCAAGTCAATATTTCAATTTTAAAAATCTTATCTTTTCAAAATCTTTTTTTTCAAAAATTATATCTTTTCATTTTTTTTCTATTTTTCAAAAAATTCAAAAATATTTTTCAAAATTATTTTCAAAATCTTTTTCTTATCTTTTACATCTAATTTTCGAAAATTAGCATACAATTAATGTGATTGGTTCAAAAATTTGAAGTTTGTTACTTTCTTGTTAAGAAAGGTTCAATCTTTAAGTTCTAGAATCTTATCTTGTAGTTTCTTGTTAGTTAAGTCATTTTAAAAATTAGATCTTTTTATCTTTTATCTTATCTTTTTCAAAAATTTTATCTTTTTCAAAATTTGATTTCAAAATATCTTATCTAACTTCTTATCTTCTTATCTTTT
>NC_029776.3:79916473-79916911 GCF_000817695.3 Arachis duranensis
CCTAACTACCTATCCCTCTCTAATTTTCGAAAATATCTCATCTCTTTTTCAAAAATTCTTTTTGTTTTAAATTTTAATTTTATCAATCTATTTTATCTTTAATTTTTGAAAATCACTAACCTCTTTTTCAAAAATTATTTTCGAAATTCTCCCTCTCTTTTCTTATTCTATTTAATTATTTATTTACTAACACCTCTCTTCACCTCTCTTCATCTAAAGATCCGAACCCAATCTATCCCTTGAGTTTGGATTCTTCTTCACTCTTCTCCCCTTTCTTCTTCTACTAACATAAAGGAGTCTCTATACTGTGACATAGAGGATTCCTCTTTTTTTCTTGTTTTCTTCTCTTTCATATGAGAAGGAACAAGGAAAAAGGCACTCTTGTTGAAATTGATCCAGAACCTGAAAGGACTCTGAAGAGAAAATTAAGAGAAGCTA
>NC_029776.3:79917250-79917487 GCF_000817695.3 Arachis duranensis
ACGGTCTATCTGAATTTTCGAAAATGTCATTGGACCATTCTGCAGGTGGATCTATTCACCTAAAGAAAATGCCTGAAGAGGCTCAAGAACTCATTGACATGGTTGCAAACAATCAATACATGTACACTTCTGAGAGAAATTCCGTGAATAATGGAATACCTCAGAAGAAAGGAGTTCTTGAAATAGATGCTCTGAATGCCATATTGGCTCAGAACAAAGTGTTGACTCAGCAAGTCA
>NC_029776.3:79918219-79918542 GCF_000817695.3 Arachis duranensis
ATAGAGATTCCATTAAATCTCCTTCTGCCATTCATGAGCTCTGAAAACTATTCTTCCTCTGAAGATGATGAAGATGTGACTGGAGAGCAAGTTGCTCAATACTTAGGAGCTATCATGAAGCTGAATGCCAAGTTGTTTGGTAATGAGACTTGGGAAAGTAAACCTCCCTTGCTCATTAATGAACTAGATTCTTGGATTCAGAAAACTCTACCTCAAAAGAAATAAGATCCTGGCAAGTTCTAAATACCTTGTACCATAGGCACCATGACCTTTGAAAAGGCTCTATGTGATATGGGGTCAGGGATAAATCTTATGCCACTCTC
>NC_029776.3:79918938-79921288 GCF_000817695.3 Arachis duranensis
AAAAATCGCACCCTGGAGGAAGCACAGGCTGGCGTTGAACGCCAGTAAGATGCATCTGGCTGGCGTTCAACGCCAGAACAGAGCATCAACCTGGCGCTGAACGCCAGAAACAAGCAACATTCTGGTGCTGAACGCCAGGAATGTGCCTAGAGAAGAAAAGCTGGCGCTGAACGCCAGTAACAAGCATGAAACTGGCGTTCAACGCCAGAAACATGCTTTACATGGGCGTTGAACGCCCAGGATGTGCACCACACGGCGTTTAAATGCCAGAATGGTGTGCAAAGGCATTTTACATGCCTATTTGGTGCAGGGATGGAATTCCTTGACACCTCAGGATCTGTGGACCCCACAGGATCACCTCAGGATCTGTGGACCCCACAGGATCCCTACATACTATATTCCCACCTTACCTCCTAATCCTATTTTTGTGATTTGTATTCCCCATGTCACACTTCCCAACAACATCAATCTCTGAATCTCTCCTCTCAATACACACTCCTTCCCAAAACCCTTCACCATTCACATTCATATTTTCTTTCCCACCCAATCCCACCCATATAGCCGAATACAAACATCCCTCAATCTCCTCCATATCTTCTTCTTATTCTTCATCTTTTCTTTCTTCTCTTGCTCGAGGGCGAGCAATTTTCTCAGTTTGGTGTGGTAAAAGCATAGCTTTTTGCTTTTCCATAACCATTAAAGGCACCTAAGGCCAGAAACATCCAAAAAAAAAGAAAAGAAAAAAAAGAAAAGAAAAAAAAAGGGAAGACAAAAGCTTCCACCTCTGAGTCATTGGAGATGGAAAGACTCATGTAAAGGGTCTATAGCTCAGTGGTAGAACATTTGACTGCAAATCAAGAGATCTCTGAGATACCTCAGGGGATAAATGGTCCTCCATACAACTATTGGGAGCAACTAAGGATAGGAGCACCAAAATCACTATGGATCATGCAATAGAAGCAAGGAAAAGACATAGAGGAGCTCAAAAAGCACCATTGATCCTTCAAAAAGGCGCCACCCTCACTAAGGTGGATTCATTCCTTGTTCTTATTTCTTTCTGTTGTTCGGTTTTTAATGTTGTGTTTATCTATGTTTTGTGTCTCTACTTCATGATCATTAGTATGTAGTAACTATGCCTTAAAGCTATGAATAAACTCCATTAATCCTTCACCTCTCTTAAATGAAAAATGTTTTAATTCAAAAGAACAAGAAGTACATGAATTTCGAATTTATCCTTGAATTAGTTTAATTATATTGATGTGGTGACAATACTTTTTGTTTTCTGAATGAATGCTTGAATAGTGCATATTTTTGATCTCGGTGTTTATGAATGTTAAAACTGTTGGCTCTTGAAAGAATGATGAACAAAGAAAAATGTTATTGATGATCTGAAAAATCTTGAAATTAATTCTTGAAGCAAGAAAAAGCAGTGAAAAGTAAAAAGCTTGCGAAAAAAAAATGGCGAAAAAAAAATAGAAAGAAAAAAGAAAAAGAAGCAAGCAGAAAAAGCCAATAGCCCTTAAAACCAAAAGGCAAGGGTAAAAAGGATCCAAGGCTTTGAGCATCAATGGATAGGAGGGCCCATGGAAATAAAATCCAGGCCTAAGCGGCTAAATCAAGCTGTCCCTAACCATGTGCTTGTGTCATGCAGGTCCAAGTGAAAAGCTTGAGACTGAGTGGTTAAAGTCGTGATCCAAAGCAAAAGAGTGTGCTTAAGAGCTCTGGACACCTCTAACTGGGGACTCTAGCAAAGCTGAGTCACAATCTGAAAAGGTTCACCCAGTTATGTGTCTGTGGCATTTATGTATCCGGTGGTAATACTAGAAAACAAAGTGCTTAGGGCCACGGCCAAGACTCATAAAAGTAGCTGTGTTCAAGAAGCCAATCATTCTGAACATCAAGGGAAAAAGTGAGATGCCAAAACTGTTCAGAAGCAAAAAGCTACAAGTCCCGCTCATCTAATTAAATTAATATTCATTGATATTTTAGAATTTATAGTATATTCTCTTCTTTTTATCCTATCTGATTTTCAGTTGCTTGGGGACAAGCAACAATTTAAGTTTGGTGTTGTGATGAGCGGAGAATTTATACGCTTTTTGGCATTGTTTTTAGGTAGTTTTTAGTAAGTTCAAGCTACTTTTAGGGATGTTTTCATTATTTTTTATGCTAAATTCACATTTTTGGACTTTACTATGAGTTTGTGTATTTTTTTGTGATTTCAGATAATTTCTGGCTGAAATTGAGGGACCTGAGCAAGACTCTGATAGAAGGCTGACAAAGGACTGCTGATGTTGTTGGATTCTAACCTCCCTGCACTCGAAATGGATTTTCTCGAGCTACAGAACTCCAA
>NC_029776.3:79921851-79940685 GCF_000817695.3 Arachis duranensis
GATCGAGAACCGACAGATGATTAGCCGTGCTGTGACATAGCATTTGGACCATTTTCACTGAGAGGATGGGATGTAGCCATTGACAACGGTGATGCCCTACATATAGCTTGCCATGGAAAGGAGTAGGAAGGATTGGATGAATGTAATAAGAAAATAGAGATACGAGAGGAGCACAGCATCTTCACACACTTATCTGAAATTCCCACTATTGCTTTACATAAGTATTTCTATCCCTTTTATTTTCTATTTATTCCATTAATCAAATTCAAACCAATAATCTACCTAACTGAGATTTACAAGGTAACCATAGCTTGCTTCATACCAACAATCTCTGTGGGATCGACCCTTACTCACGCCTCATTATTTGCTTGTGGATTGTTGCAAATTGTTTGGCAATTATATCTTATTTTCATAAAAGGATTGCTTGCATGTTTACTTTAATACTTTCTATGACTTATTTACCATGCATGCTATGTGTTTGGGAAAAGGCCCATATGGCATCATGCACTCTTCTATATTATCCTATTCTACTACTCAATGCATGTTTTTCACAAATTTCCTTTACTATTTTATTAATTCAATTTAATTGCCAATACAAACATGTTAGTTTGTTACGAAGTGATGCTTGATCTATGCTACTCATGCCCTTGCCGGCATGCAAATAATCATCTTGCATCTACTTACCTTTTTACGCACCTATCATATTTCCTTTAATAATCTTTTCACATGTTGTCATGACCATATGTTTATTTCATTCATCTTTACCGTGCACTGTTTATTACTCACTCCATCTCCTTCCTTGCTTTGATTCTTTGGATCTAACTTACTTTCTCTTCCCTTTTTCAGAATGGCCACCAAGAAAGGCAAAGAGAAAGCTACCCCTAAACCCACAGCAAGGAAAGGTACGAAGAGAGCATTAGTGGCAGAACCTTCTTCAACTGCAGTCAAGCCCTCAACAAAGAGAATTAAAAGAATTATCAAGGTTGATGAAAAGGAACGAGCCTTCCCAGCCAAGGACACTGCACGATTCCCAAATCGCTACTGTGAGCAGATGTTCCCCATTCTGGCAGCTCGAAATTACAACAATGAACACCTTTTTATCCTTCCACCTCGTATCGCTGAATTTGTTGAGCCATAAATTGCACAAAGAGATTGGGGATTTTTACAGAGACAACCACGACAGGTTAATCTTTCTTGGGTTGTTGAGTTCTACTCCAACTTCCACCTGCCAACTCTGCAGTCCATCTATTTACGCCAGAAGTAAGTCCCCATTACAGAAGAGGCCATACAGCAAGCCTTAGATCTCCCACCTGCTCCAAAAGGATTAGACGCCTTTCAGAAAACCGCAACCAAGCACCAGGTATACACTTTTGACTGGGACGCTGTTCTCAGAGTTATTGCTCGCCCTGGCAGCAAATGGATCTTCGGATACCATTGTTCCCGTCCTAAAGGAATCTCGGCTTCCGCACTTACCTTAGAAGCTCACGTTTGGGCACAGATTATGTCCCATTACGTCTTCCTGAGAATTCATGAGTCCTCTTTCACCGCAGACATGGCCGTTATACTATGGTGCATCCTCACAGGCTAGCCTCTCAATTTACCACGACATATCCGGAATGCTATGGAACATGTGTAGATCGCGGGCAACCTACCTTTCCCCGCATTGGTCTCTGATCTTATCGCAGCAGCCGGAGTATCCTACAGAGCTGGAGACACCAAAGCCATTCTTCCACGGGATGATCAGTATGTCCCTAACGGGAGATATCTCAGGCCACAACTTGCCACTACCAGCCAGTCCACAGAGGATGCCACACCTCCTCCTCCATCTACTAGTCAACTGCTGCATCAGATACTGAAGCGGTTGGACCAACATGAAAAGAAAGCAAAGCTCCGAGAGCACCACAATCAACGCCGATTCAAACACCTCAGGGAGCTGCTTAGAGGAGATTGCAGAGACTCAGACACCCCGGACTCCACTTCCTTCACCAGCATAGGGAGCCATGACGGCTCCGACTGTGGAGACACTGCCACCAGTCTGCCCTTGTTCCTGACAGATGGCACCGAGGACGGTGCAAAGCCTTAAGTGTGGGGAGGTCGATCAATACCTGACTTCCAGAGGCAATTTCTCTTCCCTAGCACCAATAAATTAGGATATTTTAGTTAGATTTTCTTTCTTTTATAGAATAGAATAAATTGCATAGTAATAGGTTAGTTGCATGCATGTTCTACTTGATTGAAAATACAATAAGTTTCTTCTGAAAAGCTATCTTTGGAACAAAATTTCACTAATTTTAATTAAAACTCTTATGTTGAAATTGCTTGAAGTTGTATTTGGAACATGATTTTTGAGCTAAAGAACACACAACCTGTGAAAATTTGAGCCTTTATGCATGGTTACATTATTTAACCATAATTATTTTATTCTTGTGTGTTTACTTCTCTATAATTGTAATCTATATTTTGTTTCATCCTATATATCCAATTGAAAACTACTTTTATTTAAAAAAATCAATAAATAAATAAGGGGACAAAATCACCCCAAAGCTGAATTAAAAAAAATTCAAAGATCAATGCACATATGACAAAATTGATACATGAGTATGGAATGTAAAAGGGAATTCTGGGTAGCTAGGTATAAATTCTAAGGTTATATAAAATATATAGGTTGGGTTAAAGCTGGGTTAATTAAAGATTCAATTTATAAGCTCACTTAACCATATATGTATCCCAATCCTTACCTTGGCCCCATTACAACCTTAAAAAGACCTCATGATGTTTGCATTGGCATATTAACTGTTGTTGATTGGTTATGAGAAAAACAAAAGTTAGAAAGCATGGTTAGAGAAGGATCGAGTGATTACCCTATACACTAGAGAGATTAGAGCGTACATACATCATCAGTGAGGGTTCAATGCTTGAATTTCCATGTTCCCTGCTTTCATGAGCTATCTTCTTGCACTTTTATCTGTCTTACTGTATAATGATAAAATTAGTGGAATTTGATTTGTAATTGTTTTGAAGAGCTTATTTACTTTTGATCAAGTGGGCAAGAATCATATAGTTGCATTCATATATATAGGTTGCATTGCATTGCATGAGTTTCTACATGTTCATACTTATTTATCTTATCTCCTTCAATTAAGCATGAGGACATGCTAATGTCTAAGTGTGGGGAGGTTGATAAACCACTATTTTATGGTTTATATTGTGTTTAATTATGTGGTTTTATCATGATCCTTACCCACTTATTCATTAATTTAGCATGCATTTATATTTCCTTCCTGAAATTATTACATGGTTGAAAACTGCTTCCTAGAGACTTTTTTATTATGCATTTTAGTTCTCCTTTATCCCATTCGATGCCGTGATCTGTGTGTTAAGTGTTTTAGGCTTTATAGGGCATGGATGAGTTGGAGATTGGAAAGGAAGCTAGCAAAAATGGAAGGAACACAAGAAATTGAGGAGATAACCAGCGAGAAGTGACGCGGCCGCATGGCTCACGCGTTCGCGCGAAAGGGGAGAAATCGCAGTGACGCGGCCGCATGGCTCACACGACTGCGCGAAATGGAAAAGCACAAGTGACACGGAGGCGTGGACAACGCGAATGCGTGGCATGGAAAAACGCGAACTACGCGTCTGCATGGATGACGCGATCGCGTGACGTGCGCGATCTGCAGAATCTGCAGATTCTGTTGGGAGCGATTTTGGGCCCTATTTTGACCCAGTTCTCGGCCCAGAACAGCAGACTAGAGCCAGAGAACATGCAGAAACCAGAGACAACATTCATTCTACACAGTTTTAGTTTTAGATCTAGTTTTTACTCCTCCTCTAGGTTTTTCTCTCTATACATTGATATTTTTTAGGATTTTATTTTTCTATCACTTTTTGCATTGGGATATTGAGAAGAGTTATTACATCATCAAGACTTCGTCATTCTAGTTCGTTTTCTTTACTTGGCTTTAATCTTCCATGTCCTTTGCTTTATTAATTTTACCATTGGAATATTATTAGGATTTATTTAATACAAGGATTACTTTTATTTTAATTTGATTATTTTGATTTTATTTACAATGTCTTTCTTTAATTCCTTTTTATATGTTATGAATTTTACATTCACAATGAGCGAGTAGTTCCCTAACTTGATGGGGAGTTGATTGAAAGGAACTAATTGAGTTGTAAGGCTTGAAAGAAAGATTGTAATTGGGTTATTGTTGGCTTGCCCTCTAGTCACTAACACCAATCCCTTTTAATTAAGTGGATTGCAACTTGTGAACGGGCAGAGCATCCCAACTTGTTTAACTTTTCCTTACCTAGTAAGAGATAACTAAACAGGATAACCTTTTATTATCAATTAATCTAGAGAGTAATCCAACAACAGCAGGACTTCCAACTAATCAACTGCCAATCAAGGCTTTTATTTATATTATTCAAATTCTCCAATTTTATTTCCTGTTTACTCAACTCAAACCTTTTTGAAAACATCTGATTAATAAAATAGCACACTTTTCTACAACTCGTTGGGAGATGACCTGGGATTCATACTCCCAGTATTTAAAATTTAAATTTCTGTGACACCTTTCTAAATTGATAAGTGGAATTCTGGTGAGTTAAAAACTATACTTGCAACGCATATATTTTAATAATTTTTAATTCACCAATTTCCGCCGCATCACTCATCACAGTCATCCCTTCCTAGATCCTACTCAGAATACTACAAACAAGGTTTAGACTTTCCGGATCTCAGGAATGGCCGCTAATAATCCTAGCTTATACCACGAAGACTCCAATCTTTCAGAATGGAGGCTAAGAGATACACATTCAATCTAAGATAGAACAGAGGTGGTTGTCAGGCACGCATTCATAGGTTGAGAATGGTGATGAGTGTCACAGATCATCACATTCATTATGTTTTAGTGTGAATGAATATCTTAGAATGGAAACAAGTGTGATTGAATAGAAAACAGTGGTACTTGCATTAATCCATCGAGACACAGCAGAGCTCCTCACCCCAAACAATAGAGTTTAGAGACTCATGCCATAGAGATACAATGTAGAACGTGAAAATGTCATGAGGTACAAAATAAATCTCTAAAGGTAGCTTTTATACTCAACTAGTAACCTAGGTTTACAGTAAATGAGTAAACTAAGATAGGTAGTGCAGAAATCCACTTGGTGTGTGCTTGGGCTGAGCATTGGAGCTTTCACGTGCATAGGCCTTTTCTGGAGTTAATCGCCAGCTTTGGTGCCAGTTCGGGCGTTTAACACCAACTTTTATGCCAGTTCTGGCGTTTTGACGCTAGAAAAGGGCAGAGAGCTGGCGTTTTGACGCCAATTTACGTCATCGAAAATCACTCAAGGTATGGACTATTATATCTTGCTGGAAAGCACTGGATGTCTAACTTCCAACGCAATTGGGAGCGCGCCATTTGGAGTTTTATAGCTCAAGAAAATCCACTTTAAGTGTAGGGAGGTCAGAATCCAACAGCATTTGCAGTCCTTTTTCAGCCTCTAAATCAGATTTTTGCTCAGGTCCCTCAATTTCAGCCAGAAAATACTTGAAATCATAGAAAAACACAAAAACTCATAGTAAAGTCCATAAATATGATTTTTTCATGAAAACTAATAAAAATATACTAAAAAGTGGCTAAATCATACTAGAAACTAAATGAAAATACCCCCAAAAAGCGTATAAAATATCCGCTCATCACAACACCAAACTTAAACTGTTGCTTGTCCTCAAGCAACTAGATGAATGAAATAGACCAAAAAAGAAAATCAAGAGGCAATAGCATCTCCGAGTGTACACGAAGCTCAAATTCTAATTAGATGAGCGGGACTAGTAGCTTTTTGCTTCTGAATAGTTTTGGCATCTCCATTTATCCTTTGAAGTTCTGAATGACTGGTATCTATAGGAACTCTGAATTCAAATAGTGTTATTAATTCTCCTAGTTTAGCATGTTGATTCTTGAACACAGCTACTTTATGAGTCTTGGCTGTGGCTCTAAGCATTATATTTTCCAGTATTACCACCAGATACATAAATGCCACAGACACATGACTGAGTGAACCTTTTCGGATTGTGACTCAGCTTTGCTAAAGTCCCCAGTCAGAGGTCTCCAGAGTTCTTAAGCACATTCTTTTTGTGTTGGATCACGACTTTAACCACTCAGTCTCAAGTTTTTCACTTGGACCTGCATGCCACAAGCATATGGTTAGGGATAGCTTGATTCAGCCGCTTAGGCCAAGATTTTATGCTTGTAGGCCCTCCTTTCCATTGATGCTCAAAGCCTTGGATCCTTTTTACCCTTTCCTTTTGGTTTTAAGGGCTATTGGCTTTTTCTGCTTGCTTTTTCTTTTTCTTTCTTTCTCTTTTTTTTTGATTTGTTCTTCACTGCTTTCTCTTGCTTCAAGAATCAATTCTATGATTCTTCAGATTATCAACAACATTTCTTTTTTTTTCATCATTCTTTCAAGAGCCAATAATTTTAATATTCATAAACTTCACTATCAAAATTTTTGCACTCTTCAAGAATTCATTCAAAGAACAAAGAGTATTGTCACCATATATAAATAATTTGAATTTTTCTTATTAAGAACTCGAAAATAAAATTGCTTTCTTATTCAAAAAAATATGCTATTTTATTCATGTTTAGTGACGATGAGAAAAATAAATTATAGCTTACTTGGGGATAAAATTAAAAACAAAAAGTAAGGACACTCATTACTACTATTCCTATGACTCTAAAAATAGATTTCTAATAGCAGAGTTATCACATAGTTAAGATTAGGACTCAACAACCTTTATTTTGGGAGGTGGATGCTCCTTCATTCTGTGGGGTGTCTGGTCCTTCAAGAGGTAGCTTCTGGCGCTTCAGCTCCTGCAGTTCACGCCCTTGCTTTTCCTGTTCCTTAAGCAGCTTGCACAGCATGCTATTTTGATTTTGCTGTTCTTCTTTCATTTGATCTATAGCTTCTTGCAGCTTGGTAATAGATGCTTCTAAGCGGTTCCAGTAGTTAATCTGTGGGATTTCTGGGAGGAACTCTTGCGCCCTCCTTTTGATGGGAATGCCTTGCACTTGTTGCCCTTCCATTGACTTTTTTGTGATTGGGAGATCAACTGAGATATACTCATCTACTCCCATCTTAACTCCAGCATTTTTACATAGCAGAGAAATCAAGCTTGGGTAGGCCAATTTGGCTTCAGTGGAGTTCTTGTTTGCAATTGTATAAAGCTCACATGCAATCAGATGATGAACTTCCACTTCATTTCCCATCATAATGCAATGGATCATCACTGCTCTTTTAACAGTGACTTCAGAGCGGTTGCTGGTGGGTAGTATGAAATGCCCAATAAAATCCAGCCAGCCTTTAGCAACTGGTTTGAGATCCCCTCTCTTGAGTTGAATTGGGACATTCTTTGTGTTGGTTACCCACTTGGCTCCAGGGATGGATATGTCCTCTAGAACTTAGTCTAAGCGCTTATCTTGATTTACAATTCTCTTGTTAAAGGACTCTGGGTCATCTTGTAGTTGAGGCAGCTTGAAGATTTCTCTTATGCTGTCATGGTGGAAGTAGATAATCCTCCCTCTGACCATAGGTCGGAAGGGGTAGAAGGCGGTTCCAGACATTCTCTGTTTATCTGTTTGCCACAGATTTGAGTAGAATTCCAGAACTATGTTTCTTCCCACCTTTGTCTCAGGATTAGCTAGGATTTCCCAGCCTCAGTTTCAAATTTGCTCTTGGATATCCGGATATTCATCTTCTTTCAGATCAAATTTAACTTCTGGTATCACTGACCTCAGACCCATTATTTTATAAAAATGGTCTGCATGTTCTTTAATTAAGAACCTCTCTTGCTTCCAAAGTGGTTTTAGAATATTCTCTTTCTTAGCTCTTGAGGTGGTTTGTTTTTCCTTGGGGGCCATGTTCTTGGTGAGTCTTGGCTCAATGATCACGAAAATCACACCAAACTTAGAGGTTTGCTTGTTCTCAAGCAAAAGAAAGGAAAGGAGAGGAAGAAAGGGAGAGACAATATCGAATGGTGGAGGAAAGAAGATGGCCGAATGGGAATTTAAAGGGGAGAGGGGGGTTTGAAAATTTTGAAAAAGATGTGATAGAAGATATGATTTGTAAAAAGATAGTTATGATATGCAAAAGATATATTTTTAAAATTGAAAAGATAAGAGAGAAATTTGAAAAAGATAAATCTAATTTTGAAAAGATAGTGTGATGGGTTGAAAAAGATTTGGAATGAATTTAAAAAGATAGATGCATTTTTGGAAAAGATTTGAAAAGAAATTAAAAAGATATATGAGTTTTGACAAAGATTTTGAAAGAAATAGAAAAAGAATTTTTTAGGATTAAGAAATTTTTGAAATTGAAATTGAAAGATGAGGATTTGTAACATGTTCATGTAAGAAATGTGGAAAGAAATATTAAATTTTGGAAAAAATCTGAGTTGGGAACAAGAACCTCCTCCCCTCCATGTTCCTGGCATTAAACGTACAGGAGTAGCATGTTTTGGGCGTTTAACGCCCAATGGCTGCCTGTTTGGGCGTTTAAACACCCAGCCAGGTACCTTGACTGGCATTTAAACGCCAGTTTACCTTCCTTACTGGGCGTTTAAATGCCCAACCAGGTACCCTGGCTGGCGTTTAAATGCCAGTTTTCTTTCCTTAGGGGGCGTTTAAACGCCCAACCAGGTACCCTGGTTGGCGTTTAAATGCCAGAATCCCTTTGTCACTGGGCATTTTTCTAAACGCCCAGGATGCTGCAAGTCTGCATTAAATGCCCAGAATGACATCCATTCTGGCGTTTAACGCCCAAAAATGCTCCTTACTGGCGTTTTTCTGCTAGTGAGCATCTTTTCTCTATTTTTTGCTCTGAATTATTCTGTAACTCTGTGAACTTCTGTAATGGAAGATAAATTTTGTATCAAACTCTTATAATTACAAAAAAAATGGATATGCTTAACCAATGACTTGGTTGCTTCCCAGCAAGCGCTTCTTTATTGTCTTTAGCTGGACCTCACTGAATGTTATTCTAGTTTCAGTTTTGAGCACTCTTGCTCAATATTGCTTTCAAGATAGTGTTTGACTCTTTGTCCATTAACAATGAGTCTTTTATCAGAGTCAGTATCTTGAAGCTCCACATATCCATACGGTGACACACTTGTAATCACATATGGTCCCCTCCACCGGGATTTTAATTTCCGAGAGAATAATCTGAGTCTATAGTTGAATAGCAGGACCTTTTGTCTTGGTTCAAAGACATTGGATGACAATTTCTTGTCATGCCATCTTTTTGCTTTCTCCTTGTAAATTTTTGTATTTTCGAAAGCATTGAGTCTGAACTCATCTATCTCATTCAACTGCAGCAATCTTTTCTCTCTAGCTAAATTAGCATAAAGGTTTATGAATCTGGTTGCCCAATAGGCCTTGTGTTCCAATTCCACGAGCAAATGACAGGCCTTACCATACACAAGTTGGTATGGAGAAGTTCCTATAGGAGTCTTGAATGCTGTTCTGTATGCCCACATAGCATCATCCAAGCTTTTTGCCCAATCCTTTCTACGGGCCATTACAGTCTATTCTAGGATCCTCTTTAGTTCTCTGTTCGAGACCTCAGCTTGCCCATTTGTCTGTGGATGATACGGAGTTACCACCTTATGGCTAATTCCATACCGGACCATAGCAGAGTAAAGTTGTTTATTGTAGAAATGAGTGCCTCCATCACTGATTATTGCTCTGGGGACACCAAATCTACTGAAGATGTATTTCTAGAGGAACTTTATCACTGTTTTAGTATCACTAATGGGTGTTGTAATTGCCTCTACCCATTTAGATACATAGTCTACTGCCACCAGAATATAAGTGTTTGAGTATGAAGGTGGGAAAGGCCCCATGAAGTCAATACCCCATACGTCAAACAATTCGATCTCTAAGATCCCTTGCTGAGGCATGGCGTAACCATGAGGCAGGTTACCAGCTCTCTGATAACTGTCACAGTTTCGTACAAACTCTCGGGAGTCTTTATAGAGAGTAGGCTAGTAAAAGCCACATTGAAGGACTTTTGTGGCTGTTCGCTCACTTCCAAAATGTCCTCCATATTGTGATCCATGGCAGTGCCAAAGGATCCTCTGTGCTTCTTCTCTAGGCAAACACCTACGGATTAATCCATCTGTGCATCTCTTAAAGAGATATGGTTCATCCCACAAGTAGTACTTTGCATCAGAAATTAATTTTTCGTTTGGTGTCTACTGTACTCCTTGGGTATGAACCTTGCAGCATTATAGTTTGCAATGTCTGCAAACCATGGTACTTCCTGAATGGCAAAGAGTTGCTCATCCAAAACGGTTTCAGAGATCTCAGTGATGGGGAGGGATGCCCCTTCTACTGGTTCTATCTGGGACAGGTGATCTGCCACTTGGTTTTCTATCCCTTTTCTGTCTCTTATTTCTATATTAAACTCTTGCAGAAGCAGTACCCACCTTATGAGCCTGGGTTTTGAATCCTTCTTTGTGAGTAGATATTTAAGAGCAGCATGGTCAGTGTACATAATAACCTTTGATCCTACCAAATACGATCTGAACTTGTCAATGGCATAAACCACTGCAAGCAATTTCTTTTTTGTGGTTGTGTAATTCTTTTGTGCATCATTTAGGACACGGCTAGCATAGTAAATGACATACAGAAGTTTGTCATGCCTCTGTCCCAATACTGCACCAATGGCATGGTCACTGGCATCACACATCAGTTCGAATGGTAATGTCCAGTTTGGTGCAGAAATGACTGGGACTGTAACCAGCTTGGCTTTCAGGGTCTCAAACGCCTGCAGACACTCTTTGTCAAATATAAATGGTGTGTCAGCAGCTAGCAGATTACTTAGAGGTTTTGCGATTTTTGAAAAATCCTTTATAAACCTCCTATAGAATCCTGCATGCCCCCGAAAGCTTCTGATTGCCTTAACATTGGCAGGTGGTGGTAATTTTTCAATTACCTCTACCTTAGCTTGATCCACCTCTATTCCTCTGTTCGAAATCTTGTGCCCAAGGACAATCCCTTCAGTCACCATAAAGTGACATTTTTCCCAGTTCAAAACCAGGTTAGTCTCTTGGCACCTTTTTAGAACAAGTGTCAGGTGATCAAGACAGGAGCTGAATGAGTCTCCATATACTGAGAAGTCATCCATGAAGACTTCCGGAAATTTTTCCACCATATTAGAGAAAATAGAGAGCATGCATCTCTGAAAGGTTGTAGGTGCATTACACAGCCCAAATGGCATCCTTCTGTAGGCAAATACTCCAGATGGGCATGTGAATGCTATTTTCTCTTGATCCTGGGGGTTTACTACGATTTGGTTGTAGCCTGAATAGCCATCCAAAAAGCAGTAATAATCATGTCCTGCTAGTCTTTCTAGCATCTGGTCTATGAATGGTAAAGGAAAATGATCCTTTCTGGTGGCTGTATTGAGTCTTCTGTAGTTAATACACATGCGCCACCATGTAACTGTTCTTGTGGGAGCCAGTTTATTTTTCTCATTATGAACTACTGTCATGCCTCCCTTCTTGGGGTCGACTTGGACAGGGCTCACCCAGGGGCTATCAGAAATTGGATAAATAATCCCAGCCTCTAGTAATTTAGTGACCTCTTTCTGCACCACTTCCTTCATGGCTAGATTCAGCCGCCTTTGTGGTTGAACCACTAGCTTAGCATTATCCTCCAAGGGAATCTTATGCATATATCTGGCTGGGCTAATGCCCTTAAGATCACTTATGGACCACCCAAGAGCTGTCTTGTGTGTCCTTAGCACTTAAATCAACACTTCCTCTTCCTGTGGCTTTAAGGTAGAGCTTATGATCACAGGAAAAGTGTTGTCTTCTCCCAGAAATGCATATTTCAAGGATGGTGGCAGTGGTTTGAGCTCTGGTTTGGGGGACTTTTCCTCTAATTGAGGAATTTTCAGAGGTTCTTCTAATTCCTCTGGCACCTCCAGATCAGGCTGAACATCTTTAAATATGTCCTCTAGCTCTGATTTTAGACTCTCAGTCATATTGACTTCTTCTACTAGAGAGTCAATAAGATCCACTTTCATGCAGTCTTTTGGTGTGTCTGGATACTGCAAATCTTTGACAGCATTCAACTTAAACTCATCCTCATTGACTCTCAGGGTCACTTCCCCCTTTTGGACATCAATGAGGGTGCGTTTAGTTGCTAGGAAAGGTCTTCCTAGAATGAGAGTTGCACTCTTGTGCTCCTCCATTTCCAGCACTACAAAGTCAGTGGGAAAGGCAAATGGCCCAACCTTGACAATCATGTCCTCGATTATGCCTGATGGGTATTTAATAGAGCCATCAGCAAGTTGAAGACAGATCCGGGTTGATTTGATCTCTTCGGTCAAACCAAGCTTTCTGATAGTGGATGCAGGGATTAGGTTGATACTTGCCCCAAGATCACATAGAGTTGTCTTGGTGCAAATTCCTTATAATGTGCATGGTATCATAAAGCTTCCAGGATCTTTAAGCTTCTCTGGTAAGGTTTTTAGAATGACTGCACTGTATTCCTCAATGAGAAAAACTTTTTCAGTTTCTCTCCAATCCTTCTTATGGCTTAAGATTTCTTTCATGAACTTAGCATAAGAGGGTATTTGCTCAAGTGCTTATACAAACGGAATCTTTATTTCAAGAGTCTTGAGATAGTCTGCAAAGCGGGCAAATTGCTTATTCTATTCTGCTTGGTGGAGTTTCTGAGGATAAGGTATTTTGGCTTTATATTCTTCAACCTTGGTTGCTGCAGGTTTATTTCCTACAGAAGCAGGTTGAGACGCCTTCTTGAGGGAGTTATTATCAGCACTTGCAGGTGTCTGATCCCTTACTAGCATTTGAACGCCAGGATTGGGTGCTGGATTGGCATTTAACGCCAGATTCTTACCCTGTTCTGGCGTTTGAACGCCAGAATTGAACATGGAATTGGTGTTTGACGCCAAGTTTTCACCCTTTTCTGGCATTTGAATGCCAGAATTGGGCGTCCACTAGGTGTTTAACGCCAGTTTGTCACCCTTTTCTGGCGTTTGAATGCCAGAGTCCTTCCTCTCTGGGCTCTTATTGTCCTCAGAAGGATTTTGGGTAGCATACTGTTCGTCCTCTGTCAGCTGTTCTTTCCTTGGCTTTCTGCTGATTTGAGTTGATGTATTTAATGTTTTTCCACTCCTTAATTGAACAGATTGACATTCTTCTGTTATTTGTTTAGATAACTGTTGTCTTGTCTGGTCAAGTTGTGCTTCCATATTCTTATTAGCATCCTGAGTATCTTGTAACATTTCTTTAAATTCTGCTAACTATTTTGTCAGAGTAAGTAATTGCTGGTTGAGTTCAGCAACTTTTTCTGGAGGACTAAGGTCAATTGATACTGCTTTAGCCTCTTCCTTCATGGAGGACTCACTGCTCAAGTACAGATGCTGATTTCTAGCAACAGTATCTATAAGCTCTTGAGCCTCTTCAATTGTCTTTCTTATGTGTATAGATCTACCAACTGAGTGGTCTAGAGATATCTGAGTTTTTTCTATAAGCCCATAATAGAAGATGTCTAACTGCACCCATTCTGAAAACATTTCAGAGGGGCATTTCCTCAGCATCTCTTTGTACCTCTACCAGGTGTTGTAAAGGGATTCATTATCCTCTTGCTTAAAGTCTTGAATGTCCAACCTTAGCTGTGTCATCCTCTTAAGAGGGAAATATTGATTCAGAAATTTTTCTGACAGCTGTTTTCATGTCCTTATGCTGGCCTTAGGTTGGTTATTTAACCACCTCTTAGCTTGGTCTTTTACAGCAAATGGAAACAGTAATAATCTGTAGACATCCTGGTCTACTTCCTTATCATGTACTGTGTCAGCAATCTGTAAGAACTATGCCAGAAACTTAGTAGGTTCTTCCTGTGGAAGACTGGAATACTGGCAATTTTGCTGCACCATGATAATGAGCTGAGGATTCAACTCAAAACTACTGACTCCGATAGAGGGTATACAGATACTGCTCCCATATGAAGCAGTAGCAGGGTTAGCATATGACCCCAGAGTTCTTCTGGACTGTTCATTTCCACTTAGTTCCATGATGGAGAAAGGGAGATGATGTGAATTTATTTTATTTATTTTATTAAATTTATATATNGAGGATTTTCAAAAAAAATAAAGAAAGAGAAAGAGAAAGTGGTTAGGAAGTTTTGAAAAAAATATATGATTGAAGAACAATTTAAAAATATTTGATTTTTAAAATTGATGACTGATTTAATGCAAAATTTTTGAAAATTTGGAGGAAAAACAACAAGGAACACCAAACTTAAAAATTTTAAGATCAAAACACAAGAAGGACTCAAGAACATAAAAAGAACACCAAACTTAAAATTTTTAGAAAACCAAAAATAAATTTTTGGAATTTAAATAAAAACTAACAAGAAAACACTAAACTTATAACATGCAACTAGACTCAAACAGAAAAATCTAAAAGAAAAATAATAAATTTTTTTGAAAAATTTTTGAAAAGAAAATAAAAGACTCTGACTCAAAAGACAATTTTCCTAATCTAAGCAACAAGATGAACCGTCAGTTGTTCAAACTCGAACAATCCCCGGCAACGGCGCCAAAAGCTTGGTGCACGAAATTGCAATCACACTTACAATTTCGCACAACGAACCAGCAAGTGCACTGGCTCATCCAAGTAATACCTTACGTGAGTAAGGGTCGATCCCATAGAGATTGTCGGCTTAAAGCAAGCTATGGTTACCTTGTAACTCTTAGTCAGGAGATTGATAGTAAAAAGGGTTTTTGGTTACAATGTAATAAAATAGCATGAAATAAAAGGTAATTGTGATTCAATAATGGAGAACAGGTTGGAGTTTTGGAGTTGCTCTGTCATCTGAATCTCTGCTTTCCTAATGTCTTCTTCTTCATGCACGCAAGGCTCCTTCCATGGCAAGCTGTGTGTAGGGTGTCACCGTTGTCAATGGCTACTTCCCATCCTCTCAGTGAAAATGGTCCATGTGCGCTGTCACCGCACGGCTAATCATCTGTCAGTTCTCGATCATGTTGGAATAGAATCCAGTGATCCTTTTGCATCTGTCACTACGCCCAACATTCGCGAGTTTGAAGCTTGTCACAGTCATCCCTTCCCAGATCCTACTCATAATACCACAGACAAGGTTTATACTTTTCGGATCTCAGGAATTGCCGCCAATAATCCTAACTTATACCATGAAGACTCCGATCTTTCAGAATAGAGGCTAAGAGATAAACATTCAATCTAAGATAGAACGGAGGTGGTTGTCAGGCACGCGTTCATAAGTTGAGAATGGTGATTAGTGTCACGGATCATCACATTCATCATGTTTAAGTGCGAATGAATATCTTAGAATGGAAATAAGCGTGATTGAATAGAAAACAGTGGTACTTGTATTAATCCATCGAGACACAGCAGAGCTCCTCACCCCAAACAATAGAGTTTAGAGACTCATGCCATAGAGATACAATGTAGAACGTGAAAATGTCATGAGGTACAAAATAAATCTCTAAAGGTAGCTTTTATACTCAACAAGTAACCTAGGTTTACAGAAAATGAGTAAACTAAGATAGGTAGTGCAAAAATCCACTTCTTGGCCCACTTGGTGTGTGCTTGGGCTGAGCATTGGAGCTTTCACGTGCATAGGCCTTTCCTAGAGTTAAACACCAGCTTTGGTGCCAGTTTGGGCGTTTAACTCCAACTTTTATGCCAGTTCTGGCGTTTTGACGCCAGGAAAGGGCAGAGAGATGCCGTTTTGACGCCAATTTACGTCGTCAAAACTCGCTCAAAGTATGGACTATTATATATTGCTGGAAAGCCCTGGATGTCTACTTTCCAACGCAATTAAAAGTGTGCCATTTGGAGTTCTATAGCTCCATAAAATCCACTTTGAGTGTAGGGAGGTTAGAATCCAACAACATCTGCAGTCCTTTTTCAGCCTCTAAATCAGATTTTTGCTCAGCTCCCTCAATTTCAGCCAGAAAATACCTGAAATTACAAAAAAATACACAAACTCATAGTAAAGTCCAGAAATATTATTTTTGCATGAAAATTAATAAAAATATACTAAAAAGTGGCTAAATGCTACTAAAAACTAAATGAAAATACCCCCAAAAAGCGTATAAAATATCCGCTCATCAATGCCCTGGCATCAATTTCGTGCACCAAGTTTTTGCCACCATTGCCGGGGATTGTTCGAGTTTGGACAACTGACGGTTCATCTTGTTGCTTAGATTAGCAATAAATTATTTTTGTTGGTTTAGAGTTTTCTGTTTGAGTCTAGTTTCATGTTTTAAGTTTGGTGTCCTGTGTGTTTTTGCTTTCTTAAAAACTTTTCAAATTTGTTCTTGGTGTTCATCTTGATCTCCAAAGTGTTCTTGGTATTCATCTCGACACTCAAAGTTTTCTTGTTTGTTTTCTTTGTTTTGATCTAAAAATTCTAAGTTTGGTGTCATTTTATTGTTTTTCTCTTTCCTCATTAAATTCAAAATAATATCTTTTCCTTTATTTACTCATCATTTTCGAATTCTTAGGTTGACTTAGTCAAAATTTTTAAAAATTTGGTAGTTTCTTGTTAGTCAAGTCAAGATTTCAATTTTTAAAATTTTATCTTTTTAAATCTTTTTTCAAAATAAATTCTTTTTAAAAAAATTTCTTTTTATATTTTTTCGAAAACCTTTGATAAAATTTTTCAAAATCCTTTTCTCTTTTTTTGAATTCCCTGTCCCACTTTCTTAATTTGATTGAAAAATTTTAATTTTGGTGTTTTCTTGTTAAAAAAAATCTCAATCTTTAAAATTTTAAAATCATATCTTTTTCAAATCTTTTCTTCTATTTATTTTCTTACAAGTACTAATTTTCAAATATCTTTTTAGGACATATCTTTTTCAAAACTTTAACCACTTTCTCTCTCTAATTTTCAAAACTTACATTCAACTTTTCATTTATTTAATTTTTTTGTTTTTCTCTTTTGACTTCATTTTTTTTTTAAAAAGAAAAAATTTTTTAAAATACTTATTGTTCATTTACAATCCACATCATCTCCCTTTCTCTATCATAGACCTATGTGAATGAACAGTCCAGAAGCTTTACTATGAGTTTGTGTGTTTTTCTGTGATTTCAGGTATTTTCTGGCTGAAATTGAGGGACCTGAGCAAAAATCTGATTCAGAGGCTGAAAAAGACTGCAGATGCTGTTGGATTCTGACCTTCCTGCACTCGAAGTAAGTTTTCTGGCGCTACAGAAGCCTAATTGGCGTGCTCTAAATTTCGTTGGAAAGTAGACATCCTGGGCTTTCCAGCAATATATAATAGTTTATACTTTGCTCGATATTTGATGGCCCAAACCGGCGTTCCAAATCAGCTCAAGACTGCCCAGTGTTTAACGCCGGAACTGGCACAAGAATGGGAGTTAAACGCCCAAACTGGCACAAAAGCTGGCGTTTAACTCCAAGAAAAGTCTCTACACATAGAAGCTTTAATGCTCAGCCCAAGCACACACCAAGTGGGCCCGGAAGTCGATTTTTATGTCATTTACTCATTTCTGTAAACCCTAAGCTACTAGTTCTCTATAAATAAGACCTTTTGCTATTGTATTTTCATCTCGGTTCTTCTGGTTCCCTCTCTGGGGCCGAAGCCAATGATCACCATTATCACTTATGTATTTTCAACGGTGGAGTTTCTACACACCATAGATTAAGGTGTGGAGCTCTGCTGTACCTCGAGTATTAATGCAATTACTATTGTTCTTCTATTCAATTCAGCTTATTCTTGTTCTAAGATATCACTTGTTCCTCAACTTGATGAATGTGATGATCCGTGACACTCATCATCATTCTCACCTATGAACGTGTGCCTGAAAACCACCCCCGTTCTACCTTAAATTGAGTGGATATCTCTTGGATCCCTTAATCGGAATCTTTGTGGTATAAGCTAGATATGATGGCGGCATTCAAGAGAATCCGGAAGGTCTAAACCTTGTCTGTGGTATTCTGAGTAGGATTCAAGGATTGAATGACTGTGATGAGCTTCAAACTCGTGATTATGGGGCGTTAGTGACAGACACAAAAGAATCACTGGATTCTATTCCGACATGATCGAGAACCGACAGCTGAATAGCCGTGCTGTGACAGAGCGCGCTGAACATTTTCACTAAGAGGACGGGATTGTAGCCATTGACAATGGTGATGCGCAACATATAGCTTGCCATGGAAAGGAGTAAGAAGGATTGGATGAAGACAGTAGGAAAGCAGAGAGACGAAAGGGAGAAAGCATCTCCATACGCTTATCTGAAATTCACACCAATGAATTACATAAGTATCTCGATCTTTATTTTATGTTTTATTCATCTTTTAATTATCAATCCTCCATAACCATTTGAATCTGCCTGACTGAGATTTACAAGATGACCATAGCTTTCTTCATACCAACAGTCTCCGTGGGATCGACCCTTACTCGCGTAAGGTTTATTACTTAGACGACCCAGTGCACTTGCTGGTTAGTTGTGCGAAGTTGTGATAAAGAGTTGAGATTGCAATTGAGCGTACCATGTTGATGATGCCATTGATGATCACAATTTCGTGCACCAAGTTCTTGGCACCGTTGCCAGAGATTGTTCGAGTTTGGATAACTGACGGTTCATCTTGTTGCTTAGATTAGGTATTTTTCTTCAGAATTTTTAAGAATGAATTCTAGAGTTTCAAGGTGATGTTCTTATCATCACCAAAGCTGATTGATTCTCATCAATTTAGCTCTTGAATGCAATGTCCTGCTAAAGCTTGGCTAGCC
>NC_029776.3:79940857-79942928 GCF_000817695.3 Arachis duranensis
GTCATAAAAATCAAAAATATTTTATGTTTCTTGTTTGAGTCTAGTGTCTCATTTTAAGTCTAGTGTCAATTGCATGTTTCTGTTCTTCTTGCATTTTTCATGTGTCTTCATTGATCTTCAAGTTGTTCTTGATGATTTACTTGCTCTGATCTTTAAATTCTCTTGTCTTGAGTGTTTTGTTGTTTCTCATATGCATCTTTAAATTCTCTTGTCTTGTGTGTTTTGTTGTTTCTCATATGCATTCTCAATTTGTTAGTGTCAGTAGTATACAAACTTCTAAGTTTGGTGTCTTGCATGCATTGTTTATTTGATTTTAGTTGCATTTTGATTATTCCTCATCATTAAAAATCCAAAATTTTTTTTCAAAAGTGTGTCTTTTCCAGTCAATAATACAGAGAATTGAAGATTCAGAACATACAGCAGAGGAATCACACAGAAAAAGCTGGGCGTTCAAAACGCCCAGCGAAGAAGGAAAACTAGCGTTTAAACGCCAGCCAGCCGGCGTTTAACGCCCAAAAGAGTAGCATTTTGGGCGTTAAACGCCAGAGTGGATACCATTCTGGGTGTTTAACGCCAGGATGGCACAAGAGGGAAGATTTTGTTTCTAATGCAAATTCTTTTCAAGTTTTCATAATTTTTCAAAATCAAATCTTTTCCAAATCATATCCTTTCAATCATATCTTTTCAAAATCAATTTTTTTTTCCATTTTCAAAAATACTTGCTAACAATTAATGATTTAATTCAACATTTCAAGTATGTTGCCTTTTCTGTTGAGAAAGGTTTAATGTTTGAATCATATCTTTTCTTGTTAGCCAAGTCATTAATTTTAAAAATCAAATCTTTTTAAATTGTTTTTCAACCATAACTTTTCAATCATATCTTCTTAATCACATCTTTTTCAAAAATAGTTTTCAAATCATATCTTTTTGATTTCTAATTTCAAAATCTTTTTCAAATTTCACTTAATTTCTTTCCCAATCTTAGTTTTCGAAAATCAATTACCATTTTTCAAAATTTCTTTTAATTAATTCACTTTAATTTTCAAAAATTTCTTTCCCTCTTCTCACATCCTTCTGTTTATGGACTAACACTCTTCCTCAATGCACAATTCGAACTCTATCACTCTTGATAAGTTTGAATTCTTCTACCTCCTCCTTCTATTCTTCTTTTCCTCTGACACCTCAAGGAATCTCTATACTGTAACATAGAGGATTCCATACTTTCTTGTTCTCTTCTCTTTCATATGAGTGATGAGCGGATAATTTGTACGCTTTTTGGCATTTTTTTTAGTATGTTTTTAGTATGATCTAGTTAGTTTTTAGTATATTTTTATTAGTTTTTAGTTAAAATTCACTTTTCTGGACTTTACTATGAGTTTGTGTGTTTTTCTGTGATTTCAGGTATTTTCTGGCTGAAGTTGAGGGACCTGAGCAAAAATCTGATTCAGAGACTAAAAAGGACTGCAGATGCTGTTGGATTCTGATCTCCCTGCACTCGAAGTGGATTTTCTGGAGCTACAGAAGCCCAATTGGCGCGCTCTCAACGGCGTTGGAAATTAGACATCCTGGGCTTTCCAGCAATATATGATAGTTCATACTTTGCCCAAGATTTGATGGCCCAAACCGGCGTTCAAAGTTACCTTCAGAATTCCCAGCGTTAAACGCCGAAACTGGCACAAGAATGGGAGTTAAACGCCCAAACTGGCACCAAAGCTGGCGTTTAACTCCAAGAAGAGTCTCTACACGAAAATGCTTCAATGATCAGCCCAAGCACACACCAAGTGGGCCC
Organism: Arachis duranensis; assembly: GCF_000817695.3. Taxonomy (NCBI): domain Eukaryota; kingdom Viridiplantae; phylum Streptophyta; class Magnoliopsida; order Fabales; family Fabaceae; genus Arachis; species Arachis duranensis. The sequence goes on from NC_029776.3 coordinate 79,942,647, forward strand.
GGAAGTGGATTTTTATTTCATTTACTCATCTCTGTAAATCCTAGGCTACTAGTTCTCTATAAGTAGGACCTTTTACTATTGTATTAGAGAGCTTTTGATCATGTTTTGATGATTGAACCCTCATTGGGAGGCTGGCCATTCGGCCATGCCTAGACCTTGTTCTTATGTATTTTCAACGGTGGAGTTTCTACACACCATAGATTAAGGTGTGGAGCTCTGCTGTACCTCGAGTATTAATGCAATTACTATTGTTCTTCTATTCAATTCCGCTTGTTCTTGTTC
>NC_029776.3:79947465-79947685 GCF_000817695.3 Arachis duranensis
CCACTTTCCCTCCCAAACCCACCCATACATGACCGAACCATAACCCTCCCCCCTCCTATATAAACCCTTCTTCACTCCTTCATTTTCCCACAACCTAAACACTACTTCTCCCCCCCTTTGGCCGAACACAAAGCCATTCCCTTCTCCTTTATTTCTTCTTCTTCTACTCTCTTCTTTCTTCTTTTGCTCGAGGACGAGCAAACCTTTTAAGTTTGGTGTG
>NC_029776.3:79948202-79949665 GCF_000817695.3 Arachis duranensis
ATAGACCGGGCTATCATGATTCATAGCATCATGATTGGAGAAGAAATAGAAGTTCATGAGGTTATATCTCAAGATTATAAGGTAGCGGACAAGTCCTCTACCTTGGCAAGGTTAGCCTTCCCTCATCTCATTTGTCACCTCTGTTATTCGGTTGGAGTTGACATTGAGGGAGACATCCCCATTGATGAGGACAAGCCCATCACTAAGAAGAGGATAGAGCACACAAGAGATCCCACTCATCATGAGATCCCTGAGATGCCTCAAGGGATGCACTTTCCTCCACAAAACTATTGGGAGCAACTAAACACCTCCCTAGGAGAATTGAGTTCCAACATGGGACAACTAAAGGTGGAGCACCAAGAACACTCTGTCCTCCTCCATGAAATTAGAGAAGATCAAAGAATCATGAGAGAGGAGCAACAAAGACAAGGAAGAGACATTGAGGAGCTCAAGCACTCCATAGGATCTTCAAGAGGAAGAACAAGCCGCCATCACTAAGGTGGACCCATTCTTTAATTTCCTTGTTCTTTATTTTCTGTTTTTCGAAATTTAGTGCTTACGTTTATCTATGTTTGTGTCTTGTGATCATTAGTGTCTTAGTGTCTATGCCTTAAAGTTATGAATGTCCTATGAATCCATCACCTTTCTTGAATAATAAAAAAAAACGTTCTTAATTGAAAAAGAGAAGAATTGCATGAATTTTGAATTTTATAACAGTTTAATTATTTTGATGTGGTGGCAATACTTTTGTTTTCTGAATGTATGCTTAAACAGTGCATATGTCTTTTGAATTTGTGGTTCATGAATCTTGGCTCTTGAAAGAATGATGAAAAAGGAGACATGTTACTGAGGATCTGAAAAATCATAAAAATGATTCTTGAAGCAAGAAAAAGCAGTGAATATAAAAAAAATTCGAAAAAAAGAAGAAAAAAAAAGAAAGAAAAAGAAAGAGAAAAAGAAAGAAAAAGAAAGAAATAAAGTTGTGATCCAAGGCAAAAAGAGTGTGCTTAAGAACCCTGGACACCTCTAATTGGGGACTCTAGCAAAGCTGAGTCACAATCTAAAAAGGTTCACCCAGTTATGTGTCTGTGGCATGTATGTATCCGGTGGTAATACTGGAAGACAGAGTGCTTTGGGCCAGGGCCAAGACTCATAAAGTAGCTGTGTTCAAGAATCATCATACTTAACTAAGAGAATCAATCACACTATCTGGATTCTGAGTTCCTAAAGAAGCCAATCATTCTGAATTTCAAAGGATAGAGTGAGATGCCAAAACTATTCAGAGGCAAAAAGCTAAAAGCCCCGCTCATCTAATTAATACTGATCTTCATAGATGTTTTTGGAATTCATTGCATACTCTCTTCTTTTTATCTTATTTGATTTTTAGTTGCTTGAGGACAAGCAACAATTTAAGTTTGGTGTTGTGATGAGCGGATAATTTGTACGCTTTTTGGCATTGTTTT
>NC_029776.3:79950326-79952026 GCF_000817695.3 Arachis duranensis
AACCTTGTCTGTGGTATTCTGAGTAGGATTTAATGATTGAATGACTGTGACGTGCTTCAAACTCTTGAGGGCGGGGCGTTAGTGACAGACGCAAAAGAATCACTGGATTCTATTCCGGCCTGATTGAGAACCGACAGATGGATAGCCGTGTCGTGATAGGGTGCGTTGAACATTTCCACTGAGAGGATGGGAGGTAGTCACTGACAACGGTGAAACCCTTGCATAAGCTTGCCATGGAAAGGAGTAAGAAGGATTGGATGAAGACTGTAGGAAAGCAGAGAGACGGAAGGGACAAGCATCTTCATATGCTTATCTGAAATTCCCACCAATGAATTACATAAGTATCTCTATCTTTATCTTTATGTTTCATTCGTATATCACCCATATCCATTTGAGTTTGCCTGACTAAGATTTACAAGGTGACCATAGCTTGCTTCATACCAACAATCTCTGTGGGATCGACCCTTACTCGCGTAAGGTTTATTAATTGGACGACCCAGTACACTTGCTGGTTAGTTGTGCGAAGTTGTGTTTATGCCATGCATACCAATGAGCAAGAACAAAGACAAAGGCATTCTTGTTGAAGCTGACCCTGAACCTGAAAGGACCTTGAAGCGAAAGCTAAGAGAAGCTAAAGCACCACTTTCTGTAGATGACCTAACAGAAATCTTCAAACTAGAAGAAGACATGGCAGCCAAAAACAACAACAATGCCAACAATGCAAGGAAGGTGCTGGGTGACTTTACTGCACCCACTCCCGACTTCTATGGGAGAAGCATCTCTATCCCTGCCATTGGAGCAAACAACTTTGAGCTTAAGCCTCAATTAGTTTCTCTAATGCAACAGAATTGCAAGTTTTATGGACTTCCACTGGAAGATCCTCATCAGTTTTTAGCTAAACTCTTGCAAATCTGTGACACTGTCAAGACTAATGGGGTTGACCCTGAGGTCTACAGACTTATGCTATTCCCTTTTGCTGTAAGAGACAGAGCTAGGATATGGTTGGACTCACAACCTAAAGAAAGCCTGAACTCTTGGGAAAAGCTAGTCAATGCCTTCTTGGCAAAGTTCTTTCCACCTCAAAAATTGAGTAAGCTTAGAGTGGAAGTCCAAACCTTCAGACAGAAGGAAGGAGAATCCCTCTATGAAGCTTGGGAAAGATACAAACAATTGATCAGAAAGTGTCCTTCTGACATGCTTTCTGAATGGAGCATCATAGGTATCTTCTATGATGGTCTATCTGAACTGTCCAAGATGTCATTGGACAGCTCTGTTGGAGGATCTCTTCATCTGAAGAAGATCCCTGCAGAAGCTCAAGAACTCATTGAAATGGTTGCAAATAACCAATTCATGTACACTTCTGAAAGGAATCCTGTGAATAATGGGACTAATCAGAAGAAAGGAGTTCTTGAGATTGATACTCTGAATGCCATATTGGCTCAGAACAAAATATTGACTCAACAAGTCAATATGATTTCTCAAAGTCTGTCTGGAATGCAAGCTGCACCAAGCAGTACTAAGAACGCTTCATCTGAAGAAGAAGCTTATGATCCTGAGAACCCATTAATGGAAGAGGTGAATTACATGGGAGAACCCTATGAAAACACCTATAATCCTTCATGGAGAAATCATCCAAATCTCTCATGGAAGGATCAACAGAGACCTCAACAAGGTTTCAACAACAATAATGGTGGAAGAAA
>NC_029776.3:79952217-79968306 GCF_000817695.3 Arachis duranensis
TTGGAGGCACAGGTGGGAGAGCTGAGTAAGAAAGTTACTGAACTCCCTCCTAGTACTCTTCCAAGCAATACAGAAGAGAATCCAAAAGGAGAGTGTAAGGCCATCAACATGGCCGAATTTGGAGAGGAGAAAGAGGTAGTGATCGCCACTGAGGAAGACCTCAATGGACGTCCACTGGCCTCCAATGAGTTCCCTAATGAGGAACCATGGGAATCTGAGGCACCCACTGAGACCATATAGATTCCATTAGATTTACTTCTGCCATTCATGAGCTCTGATGAGTATTCTTCCTCTGAAGAGGACAAAAATGTCACTGAAGAGCAAGTTGCTAAGTACCTTGGAGCAATCATGAAGCTAAATGACAAGTTATTTGGTAATGAGACTTGGGAGGATGAACCCCCTTTGCTCACCAAAGAACTGGATGACTTGATTAGGCAGAGATTACCTCAAAAGAGACAGGACCCTGGGAAGTTCTCAATACCTTGTACAGTAGGCACCATGACCTTCAAGAAGGCTCTGTGTGACCTAGGGTCAAGCATAAACCTCATGCCTCTCTCTATAATGGAGAAGCTAGGGATCTTTGAGGTACAAGCTGCAAGAATCTAACTAGAGATGGCAGATAATTCAAGAAAACAAGCTCATGGACTTGTAGAGGATGTTCTGGTAAAGATTGAAGACCATTACATCCCTGCTGATTTCATAGTCCTAAAAACTGGGAAGTGCATGGATGAATCAATCATCCTTGGCAGACCCTTCCTAGCCATAGCAAAGGCTGTGATTGATGTTGACAGAGGAGAATTGATCATTCAAGTGAATAAAGAATCCTTCTTGTTTAAGGCTCAAGGATACCCCTCTGTAACCATGGAGAGGAAGCATGAAGAGCTTCTCTCAAAACAGAGTCAAACAGAGCCCCCACAGTCAAACTCTAAGTTTGGTGTTGGGAGGCCACAACCAAATTCTAAGTTTGGTGTTGAACCCCCACATTCAAACTCTAAGTTTGGTGTTGGGAGGTTCCAACATTGCTCTGAGTATGTGTAAGGCTCCATGAGAGCCCACTGTCAAGCTACTGACATTAAAGAAGCGCTTGTTGGGAGGCAACCCAATGTTATATTTATCTATTTTGTATTGTTATTTTATGTTTTCTATAGGTTGATGATCATGGGAAGTCACAAAATCAATTGAAAAAGCAAAAACAGAAAGAAAAACAGTACACCCTGGAGGAAAATTTGCTGGTGTTTAAACGCCAGTGAAGATAGCAAAATGGGCGTTTAACGCCCAGTCTGGCACCATTCTGGGTGTTTAACGCCAGAAAGGGGCACCAGACTAGCGTTTAACGCCAGGAATGGGCAAGAAGCTAGCGTTAAATGCCAGAAATGGGCACCAGCCCGGCGTTTAATGCCAGGATTGGCAGAAGGAGCATTTTTGCTCGCCACTTGGTGCAGGGATGACTTATCCTTGACACTTCAGGATCTGTGGACCCCACAGGATCTCCACCTACCCCACCACTCTCTCTCTTCTTCACTCATTCACTAATCACCTCAACACCTCTTTCCCAAAAACCCCTTACCTATCAAATCCCACCATTCTCTTCACCACTCACATCCATCCTTCATAAAACCCCACCTACCTCACCATTCAAATTCAAATTCACACAACCTACACACTACTTCTCCCCCTTGGCCGAAAAACAAAGCCACCTCCATCTCCTCTATTTCTTCTTCTTCTACTTTCTTCTTTCTTCTTTTGCTCGAGGACGAGCAAACCTTCTAAGTTTGGTGTGGTAAAAGCATTGCTTTTTGTTTTTCCATAACCATTTATGGCATCTAACGCCGGAGAAACCTCTAGAAAGAAGAAAGGGAGGACAAAAGCTTCCGCCTCCGAGTCATAGGAGATGGAGAGATTCATCTCAAGGGTCAATAACTCAGTAGTAGAGCATTTGACTACACATCAAGAGAGCCCACTCATGGAGTTCAGGGGAGATGCTTAGATTTTAGTCCGGAAAATGTAAGGTTGGCATTCAACTTGCCCATGATGCAAGGAGATGAACATCCTTACACTAGAAGGGTCAACTTTGATCAAAGGTTGAACCAAGTCCTCATAGACATTTGTGAAGAGGGCGCTCAATGGAAGAGAGATTCAAGAGGGATGCTGGTTCAACTGAGAAGGCATGACCTCAAGCCTGTGGCTAGGGGATGGTTGGAGTTTATCCAACGCTCAATCATTCCCACTAGCAACCGGTCCAAAGTTACTATAGACCGGGCTATCATGATTCATAGCATCATGATTGGAGAGGAAGTAGGTTATATCCCAAGAACTTTATAAGGTGGCGGACAAGTCCTCTACCTTGGCAAGGTTAGCCTTTCTTCATCTAATTTGTCACCTCTGTAATTCAGTTGGAATTAACATAGAGGGAGACATCCTCATTGATGAGGACAAGCCCATCACTAAGAAAAGGATGGAGCAAACAAGAGATCCCACTCATCATGAAATTCCTGAGATGCCTCAAGGGATGCACTTTCCTCCACAAAACTATTCGGATCAAATCAACACCTCCCTAGGAGAATTGAGTTCCAACATGGGACAACTAAGGGTGGAGCACCAAAAACATTCCATCCTCCTCCATGAAATTAGAGAAGATCAAAGAATCATGAGAGAGGAGCAACAAAGGCAAGAAAGAGACAGGGAGGAGCTCAAGCACTCCATAAGATCTTCAAGAGGAAGAATAAGCCGCCATCACTAAGGTGGACTCGTTCTTTAATCTCCTTGTTCTTTATTTTTCTATTTTTCGAAATTTTTATGCTTATGTTTATCTATGTTTGTGTCTTATGATCATTAGTATCTTAGTGTCTATGCCTTAAAGTTATGAATGTCCTATGAATCCATCACTTTTCTTAAATGAAAAATGTTCTTAATTGAAAAAGAGAAGAATTGCATGAATTTTGAATTTTATAACAGATTAAATATTTTGATGTGGTGGCAATACTTTGACTTCTGAATGTATGCTTGAACAGTGCATATGTCTTTTGAATTTGTTGTTCATGAATGTTGGCTCTTGAAAGAATGATGAAAAAGGAGACATGTTACTGAGGATCTGAAAAATCATAAAAATGACTTTGAAACAAGAAAAAGCAGTGAATTCAAAAAAAAGAGAGAGAAAGCAAGCAGAAAAGCCAATAGCCCTTTAAACCAAAAGGCAAGGGTAAAAATAAAGTTGTGATCCAAGGCAAAAAGAGTGTGCTTAAGAACCCTGGACACCTCTAATTGGGGACTCTAGCAAAGCTGAGTCACAATCTGAAAAGGTTCACCCAGTTATGTGTCTGTGGCATGTATGTATCCAGTGGTAATATTTGAAAACAGAGTGCTTTGGGCCACGGCCAAGACTCATAAAGTAGCTGTGTTCAAGAATCATCACACTTAACTAGGAGAATCAATAACACTATTCAGATTCTGAGTTCCTATAGAGGCCAATCATTCTGAACTTTAAAGGATAAAGTGAGATGCCAAAACTGTTCAGGGGCAACAAGCTAAAAGCCCCGCTCATCTAATTAATACTGATCTTCATAGATGTTTTTGGAATTCATTGTATATTCTCTTCTTTTTATCTTATTTGATTCTCAGTTGCTTGAGGACAAGCAACAATTTAAGTTTGGTGTTCTGATGAGCGGATATTTTATACCCTTTTGGAACTATTTTTTTAGTGTTTTTAGTTATATTTTATCAAGTTGTATTATGTTTTAGTATGTTTTAGTGCAAAAAACATATTTTGGATGCTAGCTTTACTATGAGTTTGTGTGTTTTTCTGTGATTTCAGGTATTTTCTGGTTGAAATTGAGGGACCTGAGCAAAAATCTTATTCAGAGGCTGAAAAGGACTGCAGATGCTATTGGATTCTGACTTCCCTGCACTCGAAGTGAATTTTCTAGAGCTACAGAAGCCCAATTGGCGCGCTCTTAATTGCGTTGCAAAGTAGACATCCTGGGCTTTCCAGCAATATATAATAGTTCATACTTTGTCCGAGATTTGATGCCCAAACCGGCGTTCCACATCAGCTCAAGACTGCCCGGCGTTTAACACCGGAACTGGTACAAGAATGGGAGTTAAACGCCCAAACTGGCACAAAAGTTGGCGTTTAACTCCAAGAAAAGTCTCTACACATAGAAGCTTCAATGCTCATCCCAAGCACACACCAAGTGGGCCCGGAAGTGGATTTTTATGTCATTTACTCATTTTTGTAAACCCTAAGCTACTAGTTCTCTATAAATAAGACCTTTTGCTATTGTATTTTCATCTCAGTTCTTCTGGTTCCCTTTCTGGGGCCGAAGCCAATGATCACCATTATCACTTATGTATTTTCAACGGTGGAGTTTCTACACACCATAGATTAAGGTGTGGAGCTCTACTGTACCTCGAGTATCAATGCAATTACTATTGTTCTTCTATTCAATTTGGCTTATTCTTGTTCTAAGATATCACTTTTTCCTCAACTTGTAATTGATGGCGGCATTCAAGAGAATCCGGAAGGTCTAAACCTTGTCTGTGGTATTCTGAGTAGGATTCAAGGATTGAATGACTGTGACGAGCTTCAAAGTCGCGATTGTGGGGCGTTAGTGACGGACACAAAAGAATCACTGGATTCTATTCCGACATGATCGAGAACCGACAGCTGAATAGCCGTGCTGTGACAGAGCGCGTTGAACATTTTCACTGAGAGGACGGGACTGTAGCCATTAACAACGGTGATGCCCAACATACAGCTTGCCATGGAAAGGAGTAAGAAGGATTAGATGAAGACAGTAGGAAAGCAGAGAGATGGAAGGGACAAAGCATCTCCATACGCTTATCTGAAATTCACACCAATGAATTACGTAAGTATCTCTATCTTTATTTTATGTTTTATTCATCTTTTAATTATCAATCCTCTATAACCATTTGAATCTGCCTGACTGAGATTTACAAGATGACTATAGCTTGCTTCATACCAACAATTTCCATGGGATCGACCCTTACTCGCGTAAGGTTTATTACTTGGACGACCCAGTGCACTTGCTGGTTAGTTGTGCGAAGTTGTGATAAAGAATTAAGATTGCAATTGAGCGTACTATGTTGATGGCGCCATTGATGATCACAATTTCGTGCACCAAGAACCTACTGAGTTTCTGGCACAGTTCTTACAAGTTGCTGACACAGTACGTGATAAGGAAGTCGATCAGGATGTCTACAGATTATTGCTATTTCCATTTGCTGTAAAAGACCAAGCTAAGAGGTGGTTAAGTAACCAATCCAAGGCCAGCATAAGAACATGGAAATAGCTGTCAGACAAATTCCTAAATCAATATTTCCCTCCAAAAAGGATGACACAGCTAAGGCTGGACATCTAAGGCTTTGAACAAGAGGATAATGAATCTCTTTATGACGCCTGGGAGAGGTACAGAGAGATGCTAAGAAAATGCCCCTCTGAAATGTTTTCAGAGTGGGTGCAGTTAGACATCTTATACTACGGGCTTACAGAAAAGGCCCGGATATCTCAAGACCACTCAACTGGTGGATCTATACACATGAGGAAGACAATTGAAGAGGCTCAAGAGCTTATAGATACGGTTGCTAGAAATTAGCATCTGTACTTAAGTAGTGAGTCCTCCATGAAAGAAGAGGCTAAAGTAGTATCCACTGAACTTAGTCCTCTAGAACAAGTTGCTGAACTCAATCAGCAACTATTTTCCATAACCAAATAGTTAGCATAATTTAAGGAGATGCTACAAGAGACCAAAGATGCCAACCAGAATGTAGAAAAACAATTGCATCAGACAAAATAGCAGTTATCTAAACAGATAATAGAAGAATGCCAAGCTGTTCATTTAAGGAGTGAAAAAACATTAAATGCCTCTACTCAAAGCAGTAGGAAGCCAAGAAATAAACATCTGACAGAGGATAACAAATTCACTGCCCAAAATCTCTTTGAGGACAGTAAGAGCCCACAGAGGAATGATTCTGGCATTCAAACGCCAGAACAGAGCAGCAATCTGGCATTAAACGCCCAAAAAGCACCCAATTCTGGCGTTCAAACGCCAGAACAGGGCAGCAACCTGGCGTTAAACGCCCAAAAAGCACCCAGTTCTGGCATTCAAATGCCAATGAGGGATCAGACACCTGCAGGTGCTAATAACAGTCCCCTTAAGCAAGCTTCTCCAACCACTTCTGTAGGTAATAAACCTGCAGCAACTAAGGTTGAAGAATATAAAGCCAAGATGCCTTATCCTCAGAAACTCCGCCAAGTAGAACAGGATAAAAAATTTTCCCGCTTTGCAGACTATCTCTGGACTCTTAAAATAAAGATTCCATTTGTAGAGGCACTTGAGCAAATACCCTTTTATGCTAAGTTCATGAAAGAGATCTTAAGTCATAAGAAGGATTGGAGAGAAACTGAAAAAATTTTCCTGACTGAAGAATGCAGTGCAGTCATTCTAAAAATCTTACCAGAGAAGCTTAAAGATCACGGAAGCTTTATGATACTATTGTACCAAGACAGCTCTATGTGATATTGGGGAAAGTATCAATCTGATACCTGCATCCACTATTAGAAAGCTTGGTTTGACTGAAGAACTCAAACCAACCCGAATATGTTTCCAACTTGCTGATGGCACCATTAAAATGCCATCAGGCAAAATATAGGACATGATTGTCAAGGTTGGGCCATTTGCCTTTCTCACTGACTTTGTAGTGCTGGAAATAGAGGGGCACAAGAGTGCAACTCTCATTCTAGGAAGACCTTTCTTAGAAACTGGACGAACCCTCATTGATGTCCAAAAAAGGGAGTGACCCTGAGAGTCAATGAGGATGAGTTTAAGTTGAATGTTGTCAAAGCTATGCAGCATCCAGACACCCCAAACGACTTCATGAGCAATGATATTATTGACTCTCTGGTGGAAAAGGTCAATATGACTAAGAGTCTCAAATCAGAGCTAGAGGACATTTTTAAAGATGTCCAGCCTGATCTGGAGGAACCAAAGAAAACAAAAGAACCTCTGATAACTCCTCAGGAAGAGGAGAAGCCTCCTAAACCCGAGCTCAAACTGCTACCACAATCCCTGAAATATGCATTTCTGGGAGAGGATGACACTTTTCCCGTGATCATAAGCTCTGCTTTAGAGCCACAGGAAGAGAAAGCACTAATTCAGGTGCTAAGGATACACAAGACAGCTCTTGGGTGGTCCATAAGTGATCTTAAGGGCATTAGCCCAGCCAAATGCATGCACAAGATCCTATTTGAGGATAATTCTAAGCCAGTGGTTCAACCACAGAGGCGGCTAAATCCATCCATGAAGGTGGTGGTGCAAAAAGAGGTCACTAAGTTACTAGAGGCTGGGATTATCTATCCTATTTCTGATAGCCCCTGGGTGAGCCCTATCCAAGTTGTCCCTAAGAAAGGAGGCATGACAGTGGCTCATAATGAAAAGAATGAACTAGTTCCTACAAGAACAATTACAGGGTGGCGTATGTGTATTGACTACAGAAGGCTTAATACAGCCACCAGAAAGGATTATTTTCCTTTACCATTCATAGACCAGATGCTAGAGAGACTAGCAGGTCATGATTACTACTGCCTTTTGGAGGGCTATTCAGGTTACAACCAAATTGCAGTAGACCCTCAAGATCAAGAGAAAACATCATTCACATGTCCATTTGGAGTATTTGCCTACAAAAAGATGCCATTTGGTCTGTGCAATGCACCTGCAACCTTTTTGAGATGCATGCTCTCTATCTTCTCTGATATTGTAGATAAATTTCTGGAAGTCTTCATGGATGAATTCTCAGTATTTGGAGACTCATTCAGCTCATGTCTTGACCATCTAGCACTTGTACTGAAAAGGTGCCAAGAGACTAACCTGGTTTTAAACTGGGAGAAATGTCTCTTTATGGTGACTGAAGGAATTGTCCTTGGGCACAAAATTTCAAACAAGAGAATAGAGGTGGATCAAGCTAAGGTAGAGGTAATTGAACAATTACCACCACCTGCCAATGTTAAGGCAATAAGAAGCTTTCTGGGGAATGCAGAATTCTATAGGAGGTTTATAAAGGATTTTTCAAAAGTTGCAAAACCTCTGAGCAACCTACTAGCCGCTGATACACCCTTTGTCTTTGACACAGAGTGTTTGCTAGCCTTTGAAACTCTAAAAGCTAAGCTGGTCACAGCACCAGTCATTTCTGCACCACACTGGACATTACCATTCAAACTAATGTGTGATGCCAGTGACTATGCCATTGGTACAGTATTAGGACAGATGCATGACAAGCTTCTGTATGTCATTTATTATGCCGGCCATGTTTTAAATGACGCACAGAAGAATTACACAACCACAGAAAAGTAGTTACTTACAGTGGTTTATGCCATTGACAAGTTTATATCCTATTTTATAGGATCAAAAGTAATTGTGTACACTGACCATACTACTCTGAAATAACTTCTCACAAAGCAGGATTCAAAACCCAGACTCATAAGATGGGTGTTGCTTCTGTAAGAGTTTGATATAGAAATAAGAGACAGAAAAGGGACAGAGAACTAAGTAGCTGATCACCTGACCCGGATAGAACCAGTAGCAGGAGCATCCCTCCCTCCTACTAAGATCTCTGAAACCTTTTCGGATGAGCAATTGTTTGCCATTTAAGAAGCATCGTGGTTTACAGACATTGTAAACTATAAAGCTGTGAGATTCATACCTAAAGAGTACAGTAGGCAGCAAACAAAAAATTGGTCTCTGATGCAAAGTACTACTTGTGGGATGAACCATATCTCTTTAAGAGGTATGCAGACGGAATAATCCGTAGATGTGTACCTAGAGAAGAGGCGCAGAAAATCCTATGGCACTGCCATGGATCACAATATGGAGGACATTTTGGAGGTGAGCGAATAGCCACAAGGGTTCTCCAATGTGGCTTCTACTGGCCTACTCTCTATAGAGACTCCTGAGAGTTAGTATGTAACTGTGACAGTTGCTAGAGAGCTGGTAATATGTCTCATAATTATGCCATGCCTCAGCAAGAGATCTTAGAGATTGAGTTGTTTGATGTATGGGGTATTGACTTCATGGGACCTTTTTCACCATCATATTCAAACACTTATATTCTGGTGGTAGTATACTATGTATCTAAATGGGGTAGAGGCAACTACAACACCCAATAGTGATACTAAGACAGTGATGAAATTCCTCCAGAAGCATATCTTCAGCAGGTTTGGTGTCCCTAGAGTACTAATCAGTGATGGAGGCACTCATTTCTGCAATAAACAGCTTGACTCTACTTTGATCCGATATGGAATTAACCACAAAGTAGCAACTCCATATTATTCACAGACAAATGGGCAGGTTGAAGTCTCAAATAGAGAACTAAAATGAATCCTGGAACGGACTGTAAATACCCGTAGAAGGGATTGGGCAAGAAGTCTGGATGACGCTCTGTGGGCATACAGATCCGCATTCAAGACTCCTATAAGAACCTCTCCATACCAGCTTGTGTATGGAAAAGCCTGTCATCTGCTAGTGGAATTGGAGCACAAGGCCTACTGGGCAACCAGGTTCCTTAACCTTGATGCTAAGGTAGCTGGAGAGAAAAGATTACTCCAGTTGAATGAGCTAGAGGAGTTTAGACTCAATGCTTTCGAAAATGCTAAAATTTACAAGGAGAAAGCAAAAAGGTGGCATGACAGAAAGCTGTCATCTAGAGTCTTTGAGTCAGGGTAGAAGGTTCTACTGTTTAACTCTTGGCTCAGATTGTTACATGGGAAATTGAAATCCCGGTGGAAGGGACCATATGTGATTACAAGAGTGTAACCATATGGATATGTAGAACTTTAATGGATAGAGAGCCAAGCATTATCTTGAAGACAATGTTAAGCAAGAATGCTCAAAACTGATACTAGATTAAAGCTCAGTAAGGTCCAGCTAAAGACAGTAAAGAAGCACTTTCTAGGAGGCAACCCAGCCATTAGTGAAGGTTTTGATATTTAAATAATAATTATACGAGTTTAATATAAATTATTTTTAAGGTTTATGATCAATTGCAGAGGTTTACAGAGTAACAGAAAAGTCCAAAATAGAAAAATAGAGAAGCCAGTGGAAAGAAGCTTACTAGCGTTTAAACGCCAGTAAAGGTAGTAAACTAGGCATTAAACGCCAGAATGGCTATCATTCTGGGCATTTAATGCCAGTAAAGGTATCATTCTGGGCGTTAAACGCCAGAATGGGCAGCATTCTGGGCGTTTAACGCCAGAATGAGCAGCGTCCTGAGTGTTTAGAAAAATGCCCAGTGACAAAGGATTTCTGGTGTTTAACGCTAGCCAGGGTACTTAGCTGCACGTTAAATGCCCAGATTGGCCAGCAGATGGGCGTTAAATGCCAGAATAGATACCATTCTGGGCGTTTAACGCCAGAACAGCAGGGGGAGGGGAATTTCGTTCCCAGTTTAATTTTTTTAAATTTTCTTGTTTTAATTCATAATTTTCTGCATAAAAACATTACAAATCTTCATCTTTCAATCCCCATATCAAAAATTATTAATCTTATAAATTCTTTTTAATTCTTTTTCAATCATTTTCAATTCTTTTTCAAAAACATTTTTAAATCTCATTTATCTTTCCAATTTCTTTCCAAATCTTTTTAAATCATCCATATTATCTTTTATTTTTTAGATGCATCAACAAAAATTCAGATTTCAATTCCTCATATCTTTTTCATATCTTTCAAATTTTTAAATCTATCTCAATCATATCTTCTTTTTTCTAAAACAAACCCAATCCCCGTCCCTTTTAAATGCATGTTTGGCCTCCCCCCTTGAGCCATCTTTCGAATCCTTCTCTCTCTCTATTGCTTTTCTTTCTTTTCTTTTGCTTGAGGACAAGCAAAGCTCTAAGTTTGGTGTGTTTTTCCGTGATCACTGACCAAGATCATGGCTCCTAAGGAAAACAAAACACTCCAAGAGGCAAGAAAGAAAACAATCCAAAACCACAATGGATACATGAGAGGTTCTGCACCAAAGAACATGCAGATCATTACTTCAAAATTGTGGGCAGAAGATCAGTAATCCCGAAAGTTAAATTTGATCTGAACGAAGATGAATATCCGGAGATCCAAGAACACATTCGAAACATAGGCTGGGAAATCGTAGCTAATCCTTAGGTACTTGTGGGAAGAAACATGGTCCACGAATTCTATACAAATCTGTGGCTGACATATAAACAAAGATTAGAGGGAACTGCCTTCCACACCTTTCGAACTATGGTCAGAGGGAAGATTATATACTTTCACCTTGATAAAGTGAGAGAAGTCCTTAAACTTCCTCAACTACAAGATGATCCAAAATCCTTTAATAGGAGAATGGCTAAAGATAAAAAGCTGGATCACGTTCTAGAGGATATATGCATCCCTGGAACCAAGTGGATAACCAACACAAAATGTGTCCCAAACAAACTGAAGATAAGAGATCTCAAACCAGTTGCTAGGGGCTGGCTAGATTTCATTGGGCATTCTATTCTTCCCACCAGTAACCGCTCTGAAGTCATTGTCAAGAGGGCAGTGATGATTCACTGTATTATGATGGGAAAAGAGGTGGATGTTCATCAGCTAATTCCTTGTGAAATTTACACATTTGCACATAAGGAATCCACCGAAGCCAAGTTGGCCTACCCAAGCTTGATCAGTCTGTTATGTAAAGAAGCTGGGGTGAAGATAGGTGTGGATGAGTATATCCCAATTGAATCCCCAATCACTAAAAAGGTAATAGATGGACCTCAAGTTCAAGACAACCTCAGCAAGAGGAGGGTGCACGAACTCCTTCTAGAAATTTCTCAATTTGACTATTGGGCCCTCTTAGAAGCATCTGTCACCAAGATGTAAGAAGCTATGGATCAACTCAAAGAAGAGCAGTAGAATCAAAACAGCATGCTTTGCAAATTGCTCAAGGAACAAGAGCAGCAAGGGCGTGAGCTACAGGAGCTGAAGCGCCAGAATCTATCCCTTGAAGCACCAGGCGTCCCACAAACTAAAGGAGCACCTATCTCCCAAAATCAAGGTTGTTGAGTCCTAACTCTGTGATAACTTCTGTTATTAGGGACCTATATTAAGGGTTGCATGAGCATTAGTATTAGGATTGCATGATCATTAGTATTAGAATTGCATGAGCATTAGTATTATTTTTATCAATTTGGGTATAATTTAATTTTCTTATCATCATCAAACATGAATAAAATAGTAGATTTTTTTAGAAGAGCAAGGGTGCAAATATCTCGAGTACATAATAAGAAAAATTCAAATTATTTATATGTGGTGGCATTGCTTTAGCTCTCTGAATGAATCCATAAACAGTGCATAATTTTTTATACTGAAATTTAAGTAATGTTTGACTCTTGAAAGAAGGAGGTAAACAGATAAATGTTATTGATAATCTAAAAAATCATAAAATTGATTCTTGAAGCAAGAAAAAGCAGTGAAAAACATAAAGCTTGCCAAAAAAAAGGCGAAAATAAAGAAAAAGAAAGAAAAAGAAAAAGCAAGTAGAAAAAGCCAGTAGCCCTTTAAACCAAAAGGCAAGGGTAAAAAGGATCCAAGGCTTTGAGCATTAATGGATAGGAGAGCCCAAGGGAATAAAATCCTAGCCTAAGCGGCTAAATCAAGTTGTCCCTAACCATGTGCTTGTGTCATGAGGGTCCAAGTGAAAAGCTTGAGACTGAGTGGTTAAAGTCGTGATCCAAAGCAAAAGACTGTGCTTAAGAACTCTGGGCACCTCTAACTAGAGACTCTAGCAAAGCTGAGTTACAATCTGAAAAGGTTCACCCAGTTATGTGTCTGTGGCATTTATGTATCTGGTGGTAATACTGGAAAACAAGATGCCTAGGGTCACGGTCAAGACTCATAAAGTACCTGTGTTCAAGTATCAACACACTAAACTAGGAGAATCAATAACACTATCTGCATGCTGAGTTCTGAAAGAAGCCAATCATTCTGAGTTTCAGGGGAAAAAAATAAGATGCCAAAGCTATTCAGTAGCAAAAAGCTATAAGCCCCGCTCATCTAATTTGAATTTGAGCTACATTGAAGACTCTGAGATTTTATTGTACCATAATCTTTTTTCTATCCTATTTTATTTGTCTAGTTGCTTGGGGAAAAGCAATAGTTTAAGTTTGGTGTTGTGATGAACGGATATTTTATACACTTTTTGGTAGTATTTTCATATAGTTTTTAGCATGTTTTATTCACTTTTTGTTATATTTTTATTAATTTTTATTCAAGAATCACATTTCTGGACTTCACTATGGGTTTGTGTGTTTTTCTATAATTTCAGGTATTTTCTGGCTGAAATTGAGGGACCTGAGCAAAAATCTAATTCAGAGGCTGAGAAAGGACTGCTGATGCTGTTGGATTCTGACCCTTCTGCACGCGAAGTGAATTTTCTGGAGCTACAGAAGCCCAATTGGTGCGCTCTTAATTGCGTTAGAAAGTAGACATCTTGGGATTTCCAGAAATGTATAATAGTCAATACTTTTCTCGAGATTTGATGGCCTAAACTGGCGTTAAACGCCAGCCAGGAACCCTTTTCTAGCGTAAAATGCCGAACTGGCATCAAAACTAAAGTTAAATGCCCAAACTGGCACCAAAGCTGGTGTTTAACTCCAAGGATGGCCTATGCACGTGAAAGCTTCAAAGCTTAGCCCAAACACTCACCAATTGGACCCCGGAAGTGGATTTCTGCACTACTGCACTTAGTTACTCATTTTCTGTAAACCTAGGTTACTAGTTTAATATAAAAACTATTTTTAGACTTTTATTTAGGGGCTTATGACATTTTTACATTTCATATTGTATCTTTGACGGCATGAGTCTCTAAATCCCATAGGTGGGGGTGAGGAGCTCTACTGTGTTTCAATGGATTAATGCAATTACTACTGTTTTCCATCCAATTACGTTTGCTTCTATTCTAAGATATTCACTCGTACTTCAATGTGATGAATGTGATGATTCGTGACACTCATCATCATTCTCAAATCCATGAACGTGTGCTTCACAACCACTTCCGTTCTATCTTAGCTCAACGTAGTCATTGGACGACAACTTGAGTGCGTATCTATTGGGCTCTTGATCCACGAGTTTGACTGCTTCTCCTGACAACAGAGCATTCGAATCCGTGAGATCATAACCTTCGTGGTAAAGGCTGGAAACAATTGGGAGCATTCCTGAGATCCGAAAAGTCTAAACCTTGTCTGTGGTATTTCGAGTAGGATCTGGGAAGGGATGACTGTGACGAGCTTCAAACTCGCAAATGTTGGGCGCAGTGACAATGTGAAAAAGGATAAATGTATCCTATTCTGACACAAGTGAGAACCGACAGATGATTAGCCCTACGGGAATCGTAGCTAGACCATTTTCACTGAGAGGATGGATGGTAGCCATTGACAACGGTGATCCACCAACACATAGCTTGCCATAGAAGGAGCCATGCGTGCTTGGAGAAGAAGACAGTAGGAAAGTAGAAATTCAGAGGGCAGAGCATCTCCGAAACCCTAACCTATTCTCCATTACTGAATAACAAGTATCATTTATTTCATGTTCTTTTACTTTTTGCAAACAAAACTCTTTTTATTATTAAACTCTTGACTAAGAGTTACAGGATAACCATAACTTGCTTCAAGTCGGCAATCTCTGTGGGATCGACCCTTACTCACGTAAGGTATTACTTGGATGACCTAGTGCACTTGCTGGTTAGTTGTGCGGAGTTGCAAAAGTGTTATTGTAATTTCATGCACCAGAAGGCCTTGGAACAAGGAGGAGAGCATTCATGAACTGAGTTAAATAAGAATGAAGGATGTCAAGCTAATGACGAGAAAGAAGTGCTTGTTGGGAGGCAACCCAACCCGAGGTAATTATCTTTTCCTAGTTGTTTTAATAAAATGTCAAGATTTCCCCATTGCAGAGAGTCATTTCAGTTATTGGACGGATTATGTATCATCACCAAGCAGAATACAAAAGCTAAGAATGATGATGAAATACTAAACAAGAAAAACACCAAGAGGTTGTATTATTACTCAACTGTTTCTATTTTCAAAAGTTTTAGTTGGAAGTATAAATGGACCCTACTGATTAGTTTAAGTTGTTTACACTCTAACTATTTGCT
Source organism: Arachis duranensis (assembly GCF_000817695.3). Lineage (NCBI taxonomy): Eukaryota > Viridiplantae > Streptophyta > Magnoliopsida > Fabales > Fabaceae > Arachis > Arachis duranensis. The sequence continues at coordinate 79,967,374 of NC_029776.3, forward strand.
GTATTTAATTGACAGTGTCAATTAAGTGTTCTAGTTTGAGTGTCTGCATCACTCATCTGCTTGAATGTATGTCTTGTCTCCCTTTGCATAAATAAAAGAAAATGTTGAAACAGAAAGTGAAATTGTCCAATTTGGTAGGAATTAGAATAAGGATCAGTGGTGGTATGTGCTTGATTATTCAGTAAACTAACTAATAAGGATGAAAGGTAGAAGGTCTCTTGAGTATGAACTCAGCTTCTGTCTATGAAAACTTTAGCGAATAAATTTCCTTCGCTAATGACCAAATGACGAAGTCGGACCCAACCAAGGGAAAGTTATAAAGTAACTCTGAAATGGCTCGAAAAGCCAAATAAAAAGAGATTACAGAAATAACTCAAAAGGGCCGACCGACGACAAAGTCGGACCTAACAAAAAGGAGGTACTCGAGCACCCGATGTCCGAGAAAAAGCTCGGACCCAAGAAAGAAGCCTTAAAACGACGAGAACCAAGATTTCGAAAAACGCTTACTAAAAAGTTGCTTTACAAAAGCAACTAAAAAGTACAAGCGAAAGAACGAAATCAAAGGAAGCCTCGACAACGCTTACTAAAAAGTTGCTTTACAAAAGCAACTAAAAAGTACAAGCGAAAGAACGAAATCAAAGGAAGCCTCGACAACGCTTACTAAAAAGTTGCTTTACAAAAGCAACTAAAAAGTACAAGCGAAAAGAACGAAATCAAAGGAAGTTTCAAAACGCTAGCTAAAAAGTTGTTATCCAAAAACAACTAAAAAGCACAAAAGCGGAAACAAAAAGTCAAAACGCTAGCTAAAAAGTTGTTATCCAAAAACAACTAAAAAGCACAAAAGCGGAAACAAAAAAAAAAAACAAAAAAAAAAACAAAAAACACCGCATAATAAAGTTACTGCAGGTAGCTAAATAAAGCGAAAGGGGTCCA
>NC_029776.3:79971094-79971853 GCF_000817695.3 Arachis duranensis
TCCCAAGGCCCACGCCTGAGGTCGGACCTCGGACAAATAGCTTAAGAAGGCCCATCAAAAGGAACGAAGCCCAAAACCTAAAGGCCGAAAAGGCCTAGGAAAGGCGGTTCCGCAAAGATAGGGATAAAACTCCCAAAAGATAAGATAAGATAAGAATATCTTATCCAGGGAAGATCACGGCCAGCTACTATAAATACACTGGAACACCCAGGTATAACTCATACTCTAATTCTACTCAATATCTGCTTGGACCCATGCTAACTTAAGCATCGGAGTGTCATTGCAGGTACAACCCCCAGCCGCTCAGCACACCAAGCTCGGGCCACGGAGCCCTCACCTCGGGTCCTGCCAGACGACCGAGCTGCACGTTTCAGGTAACCCCCGGAACATTACTGTTCATACCCTGACCGAGCTCCCCAAACTCGGGAAGTTCATAAGAAGGTCCGACCTCGTCCCAAGGCCCACGCCTGAGGTCGGACCTCGGACAAATAAGCTAAGAAGGCCCATCAAAAGGAACAAAGCCCAAAACCTAAAGGCCGAAAAGGCCTAGGAAAGGCGGTTCCGCAAAGATAGGGATAAAACTCCCAAAAGATAAGATATACAAAGGCCTGCTCCACCTCATCTAAACTCTCAAAAGTATACTTAACAGACACTATATTCTCCTGCCAACAAAGAGGAAAAAGAAGGCTCCCCACTCTCATCTAGAAAGAAAGGTCGGACGTCTCCAACAGCCCGGACCTTGAAATAAAAGTTCTTAAA
>NC_029776.3:79971953-79978864 GCF_000817695.3 Arachis duranensis
CCTCTAACTGGGGACTTTAGCAAAGCTGAGTCACAATTTGAAAAGGTTCACCCAGTTATGTGTCTGTGGCATTTATGTATCCAGTGGTAATACTGGAAAACAAAGTGCTTAGGGCCACGGCCAAGACTCATAAAGTAGCTGTGTTCAAGAATCAACATACTGAACTAGGAGAGTCAATAACACTATCTGAAATTCTAAGTTCCTATAGATGCCAATCATTCTGAATTTCAAAGGATAAAGTGAGATGCCAAAACTGTTCAGAAGCAAAAAGCTACAAGCCCTGCTCATCTAAGTAGGACTAAGTTTCATTGATATTGTGAGATTCATTGTATATTCTCTTCTTTTTATCCTATTTTGTTTTCAGTTACTTGGGGACAAGCAACAATTTAAGTTTGGTGTTGTGATGAGTGGATAATTTATACGCTTTTTGGCATTGTTTTTATATAGTTTTTAATATATTTTATTCACTTTTTAGTATATTTTTATTATTTTTTAAGTAAATTTTATATTTCTGGACTTTACTATGAGTTTGTGTATTTTTCTATGATTTCAGGTATTTTCTGGCTGAAATTGAGGGACCTGAGCAAAAATCTAATTCAGAGGCTGACAAGGGACTGTTGATGTTGTTGGATTCTGACCTCCCTGCACTTGAAATGGAATTTTTGGAGCTACAGAAGTTCAAATGGCGCGTTCTCAATTGCGTTGGAAAGTAGACATCCAGGGATTTCTAGCAATATATAATAGTCTATACTTTGCCCGAGTTTAGACGATGCAAACTGGCGTTTAACGCTAGCTTTCTGCCCTATTCTGGCGTTAAACGCCAGAAACAAGTTGCAAAGAGAGTCAAACGCCAGAAATAAGTTACAAACTGGCGTTCAACTCCAAGGAAGACCTCTACATGTGAAATCTTCAATGCTCAGCCCAAGCATACACCAAGTGGGCCCGGAAGTGGATTTCTGCATCATTTACGTATTTTTGTAACCCTAGTAACTAGTTTAGTATAAATAGAACTTTTTACCATTGTATTAGACATCTTGGGATCTTTGGATTACCTTTTGATCCTTTGATCACGTTTTGGAGGCTGGGCTCTCGGTCATGCCTGGACCTTCATCACTTATGTATTTTCAACGGTGGAGTTTCTACACACCATAGATTAAGGGTGTGGAGCTCTGCTGTTCCTCGAGTATTAATGTAAATACTACTAGTTTCTATTCAATTCATGCTTATTCTTATTCTAAGATATTCATTCACACTTCAACCTAATGAATGTGATGATCCGTGACACTCATCACTATTCTCACTTATGATCGCGTGCCTGACAAACACTTTCGTTCTACCTGCGAAAGCTAGAGTGTGTATCTCTTAGATTCCTGGTCCACAACGCATGGCTGCCTCTCCTGACAACAAAGCCTTCCATTCCGTGAGATCAGAGTCTTCGTGGTATAAGCTAGAATCTATTGGCAGCATTCTTGAGATCCGAAAAGTCTAAAACTTGTCTGTGGTATTCCGAGTAGGATTTGGGATGGGATGACTGTGACGAGCTTCAAACTCGCGACTGTAGGGCGTGGTGACAGACGCAAAAGGATAGTAAATCCTATTCCTACATGATCGAGAATCAACAGCTGATTAGCCATGCGGGAAACTTTAGAAGACCTTTTTCACTAAGAGGATGGGAAATAGCCATTGACAATAGTGACGCCCTACATACAGCTTACCATAGAAATGAGTATGAAGGATTGGATGAAGGCAGTAGGAAAGTAGAGATTCAGAAGGAATGATGCATCTCCATGAACTTATCTGAAATTTCCACCAATGAATTACATGAGTATCTCTATCTTTATTTTCTATTTATTTATCTTTTAATTATTAAAACTCTATAATCATTTGAATCCGCCTGACTGAGATTTACAAGGTGACCATAGCTTGCTTCAAGTTGACAATCTCCGTGGGATCGACCCTTACTCACGTAAGGTTTATTACTTGGACGACCCAGTGCACTTGCTGGTTAGTTGTGCGAAGTTGTGAAAAAGAGTTGAGATTACAATTGTGCGTACAGGTTGTTGGCACCATTGTGTATCACAATTTCGTGCACCATATACCCATCTGCTTCCCACAACTTCCTAATTAGAATGAGGATCAACCAAATCCCAAGTGTGTACTTTTTCAAGTGCCTGTATTTTTTTCTTCGTTGCTTGTTGCCAATTTGGATTTGTAGAGGCTTCTCTGAATGACTTAGGTTCATGTTGATGAATAATAGTAGAAAAACAATGATAATCAAGAAGACGAGGAGGTGGATGTCTTACCTTGGAAGAACGAGTGGAAGAAGGAGGCATGACGGTAAGAGCAGGAACGTCGTCCAGTCCAGAATCATTGGGAGATAGAAAACACGAAAAAATGGGAGGCTGTAGAGGGTGACTCGAGATAGAACCTGTAGAATCATTACTAGAAAAAAGATCAACATTGGGGTTAGTGAAAAAAGGTGACCGAGTAGGAGGAATAGACTCAAAGGAGGAGAACCGAGAAAACATGTGATGTTCCCAGAAGACAACATGACGAGATATACGAATACGGTTAGAGAAAGGATCCCAACAACGATAACCCTTGTGTTCAGTGCCATAACCAAGGAAACAACACATACGAGCCCGAGATTCAAGTTTACTATATTCATGAGGCTGAAGAAGAACAAAACAGACATAACCGAAAACTCGAAGAGAACTATAATCTAGGAAGGTATGATAAAAACGCTCAAAGGGAGTAACATTACTAAGAACAGAAGAAGGAAGTCTATTGATAACATAAACAGTAATAAGAACAGCTTCACCCTAAGTACGCTCAGGACATGAAGAAGAAAGAAGCATTACACGAATAGAGTCAAGAATGTGACAGTGTTTACGTTTAGCTCGCCCATTTTGTTGAGACGTACCAAGGCAAGAAAACTCAGACAAGGTACCCTGTTCTGCAAGAAACATTAAGAGTTTGGAATCACGGTATCCCATAGCATTATTGCAGCGAAAAACCTTAGTAACCTTGGAAAACTGAGTTTAATCATAATGGCAAAGTTAATATAAATCTGAGGTAACTCATGGTGATTGGTCATCAAATAAACTCAAGTAAAGCGTGAATAATCATCAATGAAAACGAAAAAGTAGCGAGCTCCTCCCATAGAAGCGGTGGGAGTAGGACCCCAAACATCAGAGTGGATAAGATCAAAAGGAGAGCAAGTAAGAGAGGAATTATTGTGAAAAGATAAAGCGGGTTGTTTAGCAGTTTGACAAGAAATACAATCAAAAGACTCATGATTAACCTGACCCAAAACACCCTGAGACACAAGAGGACGCATCTTTTCCAAAGATGTGTGGGCAAGACGTTGATTCCATAAGTGAAGAGTAGAAGGAGAAGAAGCAGCACAGATCTTTGGCACAGGAGGAATATGAAGATTCTTGAGTTCAAATAACCTTTCGACCTTACGTCTAGTCCCAATGATTTGTCCCGTCCGACGATCCTGTACACGACAACCAGAAATGGAAAAAGTGACATCAAAATCAAGATCAATAAGTTGACCAACAAAAATAAGAATAAAGTTCAATTTGGGAATATAATAAGTATCAAGAAGATTAAGAGTTGGCTGGAAAATAGAACCATTGTGTGTCGCGTGTAAGAGGGAACCATTAGCAGTATTGACAGAAGGTGCATTTGTAGTGGTAGCCAAAAACATAAAAAGATGACGCAAAGGAGACATGTGATTAAAACAACCGGAATCAAAATACCATTTAGAATTACTTGGAGGAGTCGAAAAAGCAGCAGGAGTATTACCAGAAAGGAAAAGAAGATGCTTAAGAAGAGACGCAGTATCAGATAGAGATACAGGAGGTGGATTGAGAGGAGCAGAAGTGGGAGATTCGGTAGTAGCAACAGCAGAAGCAGACCCATGCTTGGGATGAAAAGGATACTTGTGATGATCAGGACGTGGTGGGCGAGTAGGACAGGTAGTAATCAAATGTCCTGAGAGCTTGCAATAATGACAGAACAGCTATGAACAATGGTAGCTAATATGACCTTTTTGGTGGCATGTGCGACATTCAACAAAAGAACAGTTGGAGAAGAGGTATCCGGAACGGTTACAGTTTCAACAGAATTGACTCTTTCTATCTGTGGCAGCAAAAACATCTGATGTTTCCATAATAGTAGACACATAGATCAAAGAGTTGAGAGAAAACTACAATTTTGGAGGAGAAAATGAGAAATCGGAGGGCAAAATCAGAAAGAGCTCACCAAAAAACCTTAGGAAGGGTCCTACTGTCTGCCACGTTGCGACGCCTAAATGGAGGAAGGAACCCCGTCAGTGCTGACTGGACGGACGGATCAACCAACGGATCAGGTCGGGTCCAGGCGTGGGTCTGGCAGGTCAGAGCAGATGGGGTCACGGGTGGACAAGCCGAGGCGCGACACGACACATAGGAGCCTCTAAATCGTTGATCAGGTGTGCAATCTGACGGTTTGAAATGAATCTGGAGAAGAGAAGAAGCTGGTGACGGCAGCGACATATTGGGACTCATTGAACTCGTGGCGACGAAACAAAGATGATGGTGTGGGTAGTGACGAACCAAAGCGTCGGAAGGAAACAAAAATCAAGGACAAAGAATACTACTGGAAGAGAAAATAAAAGGGCTATGGACCAATTGTTGCTGAAAAAAAAATCTAAACTCTTGATACTATGTTAGGAATAAGAGAGTAATATGAAATAGTGTATTATTCAGGTCGATGAAAAGTACAATATACAAGGGATATATATAGTTGTTATTAGTAGAATCAAAGTAATAAAAATATAGAATCCTATAATTAATATACAAATACGCTATATAAATACAAATAGGATCCCGCTAGGAAGACAATGGACTATTTGTACATTGTGTACAATGGGCTATTGAGTTACAAAATAAACATCCCCATACTATCTAAAATAACCATTCGAGTACTAGGGATAATAAATATCTTCCCAAAAAAATTAAACTAATTTTGAGGTTCACTAAAGATCGAATTCCTGACCTTTTAGATCTAGCACTCTAATACCATGTCATGATACCACTCATCCCAAGAACTTCAGCTAATGAAAAAATGTAACACTAATAATTATCTCTCTAATACTCCATAAATCTCCATTATACACATTTAATAAGTATTCCATTGGCTCCTCATACTTTTCCATACAAATAATATTAATTGATCTAATTCGATTATAATGATTCTCTTAATGGATATAATATAAAATAAATATGGAGGAGTAAATCCAAAACTTTAATTGATTAGGGGGTACTATTACATCATGGAGAAGATGCACTCTTTATGTCGCACAAAAACTTCTAACAAGTGCTCATAGGTTTTCAAGAGTTAGCAAGTTTCACAGATCATTCAAAGGTTCCAGCTAAACATTCACGATTTTTAGTTGCACCCACCTAACAATAATCAAATTATTCAAAGGTTATTTCCAACTAATCATAACATTCTTCATTTAAATTTCAATTCATTTATTGGTTGTAGTACCCGGCCGCCAAAAAAGCTTTCATTGGCAGCAGCAAAATTTGACAATAATCTAAGCCTTGATAAAAATTAAGTAATCATTATTTTTTAACAAAATAAAAATCAAGTCACATGCATGCACAGCAAACTAGTTCAATTCTCTGTATAAATAGTTTCTCTCGTTGTATATACTATCAACACATCTCAGTTTGTTCATCAAACACCAAACCTTGGATTCTTACTTTAATTTACATAAAAACACATAATGGTCCTCCAGAAATCATCATCATCAACATCATCTATGGTGTTTAAAGTAACGAGAAAGCCAGCGGAGTTAGTAGCACCTGCTGGACCCACTCCCCATGAGCTTAAGCTTCTCTCCGACATTGATGACCAACAAGCTCTACGCTTCCACTATTCAGGGGTTCAGATCTTTGCTTACAACCCTTCAATGGCAGGGAAAGACCCTGTCCATGTCATTAGAGAAGCATTGTCAAAAGCACTTGTGTTTTATTATCCATTAGCTGGGAGACTTAGGGAAGGTCCTAGGGGAAAACTTATGGTGAATTGCAGTGGCGAAGGTGTATTGTTCATGGAAGCTGATGCAGATGTTACACTTGACCATTTTGGTGTTGATCCTCTTCCTCCATTCCCTTGCTTTGATGAGCTCCTCTACGATGTTCGATCTTCTCATGATGGAATTATTAACTCTCCACTCCTACTTTTACAGGTTAAATTATTTACACACACGATGATAGTGTCGTTATAAAAAAAAATCACTTTTGGACTCCAATCCATATACGTACAATTAGACAACAGGTGTCTTACGCTTATAATTAAAAGGAAAAATTAAAAATTTTTAGTAACAAATATAACATTTATCAATAATTTTTATTTAATAGTTACAAAAACTTACAACTATTTGTCATTATAATATATAACTATAATGACAAATATATAATTATTATAAAAGGCTTGGGACGAGGCTTATAGAAAGGTAGTTTGCGAGAGTAAATTATTTATTTGTGATATATTTATCTACTTAATATACTAAAACTGGGTTTTTTCCAATTAATAAAAGTGAGGTGTCACTTTTTCGTGAACCCATTTTCCCTCCAAAATGAATACATTTAATGAATGATGCATGATTATACTAATATAGAAAAATATCTTTATTATAATTATATAAAATCAATATTTAATGCATTATTAAACTATTTATCAATTATTAATAAAAAATATTTTTAATTATTTTAATGAATAATACATAATTATACTAATTTAGGAAAATATCTTTATTATAATTATATAATATCAATATTTAATGCATTATTAAACTAATTATCAATCAAAAATATTTTTAAACATTTTAATTATATTCATTTTAATTATAT
>NC_029776.3:79978964-79985649 GCF_000817695.3 Arachis duranensis
TTTCAGCCACATAATTGATTCTCAGTCATAACAACTGTTGTTAATCATCTCTATACATTCACAACCTACTAGCACAAGTAAAATGGCAAAAATCCCATTTGACGCGTATACGTAGGTCACGCGTACGCGTCACTAAAAGAAAGTTGGAGGTCCCACGTTGCCTCAAATACTGCCACCAACGTTCTCGACGAGAAGCCCAAAATTGGAGTTGGAAAACTTGCATCGACGCGTACATGATGGATGCAGATTTTGGCCAGACACGCAAACGCGTGAGCGACGCACACACACAAAATGCTGTTTCAACGCGTACACGTGAGCGACGCGCACGCGTTGGTGGAAAAATGCTGGTGCACCAACGTTGAGTCAAATGTTGGCGCCAACGCTCACTCCTTTCAAATCCTCTTTTAGGACAAACATTTGACTCAATGTTTTCTGTCAAACGTTGATCACCAACATAGACATCAGCTTAATTGAAATTGAGCACCCATGCAGATCAAAGACATGAATTGCCAAATATCCCACTTCAACATTACTGAGACCCACTCTAGCTTACTTCAACAGAGGCCAAAAAATCCAATCCATGGACTTGAAGACTGAATTGGAAAGTGTATAAATAGAGAAGAATTTGATTTAGAGAAAAAGCTAGCAGGTCTGGAAGGCTAGGGATTCAGGGACCCAAATTGGGAAAGTCTGTACTCATTTTTTGTATTTTCTCTTCTGCATTTCTCGGTAATTTTCTGTTTTCTGGTTTTTACTTGAGCAATAATGAACTAAACCCCAACTTCATTAGGGGTGGAGCTCTATTGTAATCATAATGAATCAATAAAATTCTTCTTCTTCTCAATCCGCTTGGGTAGCCATAGGATATCTTCTGTTTTGATTGTGAATTATTCACTCCGGAATGGGTTTTAATTCAACTGAATGTGGGTGTGAGCCTTGGAAGGGGAATCACCTGCATTAGAATTGGACCAAAGCTCTATCCTTCACAATTCTCTCAATCAACATTATTTGGGAGGAATTGAGGTTTTGAGAATTTGTGTGGCTTATGGATAAGAGAATGTGCTCTAACTCTTCTCATGACAATTAGATCAAGGAATTGGCAAGATTGATTGTAATTATAGAGATTGGATTGCCAAGGAATTGGGATCCAATCAATTTCAGTCCGCCATAGATCTACTCATATGATTGAGAAAGGAGTTGAGGCTCAATTGATTCATGATGGATTATGATATCTCCAATCCCTGATGAATCATTTTCTTTGAATTTCCTAAATTAGATCTCTCTGAGTTTACTTTAATTCTGCAATTACTGCTTTTTTGATTCCCTGCACCCAATTCCCTTTATAATTCATGCAATTTTAAGTTTCCCTGTAATTTAGATTCTACAATTTTACTTTCTTGTACTCTAAGATTCAATTATTTATATTTCTTGCAATTTAAGATTCAGCTTTTTTAGTTTCTTACTCTTTAAGTTCAACAATTTACTTTTCTTGCCATTTAAGTTTCTGTCAATCTACTTTCTGCACTTTAATTTCATGCAATTTACCTTTTGTTAATCAATTTTCAATCAAAACACCAACTGTCAGCTTAACTAAATTTATCACCCAACTAAAGTTGCTTGATCCATCAATCTCTGTGGGATCTACCTCACTTTTGTGAGTTTTACTACTTGATGCGACCCGGTACACTTGCCGGTGAGTTTGTGCGGAATTCAACTTTTCGACCATCAATGATTTGTCAAAGTACAAATGCATCAGATTTAATCTCTTGTTATAAATCTAGCACCTTTATATTATGTTCTTTAATTTCTTTGAAAATTATAGGTAAGGTGATAAACTGCTATTTTATGGTTTATCTTGTGTTGAATTGAGTGGTTTTTATCACCTTTCTCCTACACCTGCTCATGTAATTAGCATGTTATACGTTTGCCTTCCTGATTTAATACTATGATTAAAAACTTGCTTCCAGAGCCTTTAAATTGTAGATTTTTATCCATCTCTATACCATTCGATACTGTGATCTGTGTGTTAAGTGTTTTCAGGCTTTACAAGACAAGAATGGCTTGGAGAATAGAAAGGAAGCTTGCAAAAATGGAAGGAACACAAATAAACGATGGAGCTGACCAGCGAGACATGACGCGCACGCATGGCCGACGTGTGCGCGTGATTTGGAGCATTCCATAGCGACGCGCACGCACAGTTGACAAGCACGCGTGATTAGTGCAGAGGATGAGCGACGCGTACATGTAACTGACACGTACGCATGACAAGGAGTTTTCACAAACGACGCACACGCATGACATGCGCGATGTACAGCAGTTGCTGAAAATTGCTGAGGGCGATTTCAGGCCAGTTTTAGACCCAGTTTTTGGCCCAGAAACATAGATTAGAGTCAGGGAATAGCAGAGACTCAAAATACATTCTCATTCTGCATAGTTTTAGTTTAGTTTGGAATCTAGAGAGAGATTTTCCACTGCTTCCTCTAGGTTTTCTTCACATTCATAGTTCTTAGAACTTTACTGCTTTTGCTATTGACTTGGATATTGAGAAGAGTTGCTACCTCTGTTAAAGTTTCATTTATTCCAGTTTGTTTCCTTTGTCCCTTACTCTTCCATATCCGTAATCCTTATTCAGAGTTACAATTGGATTATTTTTGGAATTTATTAATGCAAAGAACTATTTTTACTTTTAAATTGATTTTCAGTTATTGTTCATCATGTTTCACTTTTATTCCTCTCTTAATTCTGTGAAAGTTATATTCATGTCGATGGAGTAGGACTCCCACTTGACTTGAGGGTTGCTTAAGAGGAAACCCTTGAGTTGGAATGCTCAAGCGATTAGTTAATTTGGAAGTTATTGGATAATTCTCTATTTACTAACGTTAATTCTTCCCAAGGGAGAGGATTAGGACCTGCAAATAAGAATTAGCTCAATCACTTGACTTTTCTTTATTTAGTAAGGGTTAACTAAGTGAAAATAACAACCTCTTGAAGCTACACTTGAGAAATTCCAACAAGGATAGAACTTCCAATTAATCTACCCCAGTCAAGGCTTTTTATTTGATTATATAAATTCTCAATCACTTATCTCTCTGTTCTTCAACTCTTAAAAATCCTTGAAAAACCTCTTATCAATAAAATAGCACTCTTTTGTCAGCTTGTTGGGAGACGACCTGGATTCATACTCCCAGTATTTTATTTCTAAATTTTGTGACAACTCTTTTAAATTGATACGCGGTATCTTCATTGGTTAAGAGCTATACTTGCAACACTGTTTTCTTTATAAACCCTTGATCAGATATTTTCCGTACGCCATAAGGCTATGTCATGCTAAAAAGGTACAGGAGATGTTTTTGCCATGAAAAAGTATTGCAATAAAGAAGTGAAATTCATAATCATTAATTCTTTTACAAGATTTCCTCTGACAGAGTTTGAAGGTCCACACCAATAATGCAAAATAAAAAACTGTTGTTTATTAATAGTTTAAAGTACTGAATTTGATTTGTGCCTTCTGTTTTTCTTGCTTCATATGAACATCTAAACCTGTATTTTTTTTCCATTGGCAAGTAGAAGGCCTACCAACTATAATTGCAATTGTAGGACCCTGGAAAAAGGTAATTATTTTTGTTTGGCTTATACTTTAATGAATGAAATTTTTGCAATGTTATTCACTGAAACCAAAACCAGTGCAGGTGGTATTTATAAATATGTTGTTTTAGTTTCACTTTCATATTATTCCTTAGGTGTATTTCTTATTTTAAAGTACTAGTAGGTTAGTTTTATTGTCGAAGTCATCGGTGATAATAAGGGATCATTGCATGATAGGTGTTCTTGGTTTTAAATCATGAATTTGATTTTCTAAGCCAGTTGGGATTATTTGCAATTTTTGCACTGAAGCATAGTTTAAGTTGGTACCTTTTGTTTTCGATATCTTGTTATTATAACATTTAAATTTTGAGAAATTTTCTGATGATAAGGTTTTCTCTCTCAATTTAGAAATTGGTACACAAAATAGATTATTTTCCCCTTCTCCCTATAAGGCTGAAATCAAAGAAATTGAAATAGAAATAGGTTCTGAAATAACCTTTTTTCTTCTTCTTACAAGCCATTGTGTGATCTCAATTGTAATAGACTCAAGGCTCTTTACGTGATTATTTTAAAGCATGTATGCTATTTGATGAGCGGATATTTTATACGCTTTTGGGGGTATTTTCATATAGTTTTTAGTAGGATCTAGCTACCTTTTAGTATATTTTTATTAGTTTTTATGCAAAAATCATATTTTTGGACTTTACTATGAGTTTGTGTGTTTTTCTGTGATTTCATGTATTTTCTGGCTGAAATTGAGGGACCTAAGAAAAAATCTGATTCAGAGGTTGAAAAAGGACTGCAGATGCTGTTGGATTCTGACCTCCCTACACTTGAAATGGATTTTCTAGAGCTACAGAAGCTCAATTGGTGCGCTCTCAATTGCGTTGGAAAATAGACATCTTAGGCTTTCTAGCAATATATAATAGTTCATACTTTGCCAGATTTGTGATGACGCAAACTGGCGTTTAACACCAACTTTCTACCCTATTCTGACGTTAAATGCCAGAAACAGGATACAAGCTAGAGTTAAACGCCCAAACTGGTACAAAAGCTAGAGTTAAACACCAGGAATAGCCTCTACATGTGAAAGCTTCATTGCTCAGCCCAAACACACACCAAGTGGGCCCCGGAAGTAAATTTCTGCACTACCTATCTTAGTTTACTCATTTTTTGTAAACCTAGGTTACTAGTTTAGTATAAAACTACTTTTAGAGATTTATTTTGTAGCTGATGACATTTTACATTTGAATTTGTATCTTCTACGGCATGAGTCTCTAAACCCCATGGTTGGAGGTAAGGAGCTCTGTTGTGTCTCGATGGATTAATACAATTACTTCTGTTTTCTATTCAGTCACGCTTGATTCTATTCTAAGATATTCACTCGCACTTAAACATGATGAATGTGATGATCCGTGACACTCATTACCATTCTCAATCTATGAACGTGTTCCTGACAACCACTTCCGTCCTACCTTAGATTGAGTGTTTATCTCTTGGGTTCTTGGTTCACGAGTTTCACTGCCTCTCCTGACAACAGAGCGTTCAATTCGTGAGACCAGAGTCTTCGTGGTATAAGCTAGAATCAATTGGCAGTATTCTTGAGATCTGGAAAGTCTAATCCTTGTCTGTGGTATTCCGAGTAGGATCTGGGATGGGATGACTGTGAAGAGCTTCAAACTCACGAATGTTGGGCGTAGTGATAGACACAAAAGGATCACTGGATCCTATTCCAGCACAAGTGAGAACCGGCAGATGATTAGCCATGTATATGTACCTTTTTTTACTGAAAGGACGGATGGTAACCATTGACAATGGTGATCCACCAACATACAGCTTGCCATGGAAGGAGCCTTGCGTGCGTGAAGAAGAAGACAGTAGGAAAGCAGAGATTTAGAAGACAGAGCATCTCCAAAACTCCAACCCATTCTCCATTACTGCATAACAAGTATTTATTTCATGTTCTTTTATTTTTTGCAATTAAAACTAAGAACCATTATTGATATCCTGACTAAGATATTATTTTTTGCAATAATAAGATAACTGTAGCTTGCTTCAAACCGACAATCTCAGTCGGATCGACCCTTACTCACGTAAGGTATTACTTGGATGACCCAATGCACTTGTTGGTTAGTTGTACAAGTTGTGAAAAGTGTGATTTACAATTTCGTGCACCAAGTTTTTGGCGCTGTTGCCGGGGATTGTTCGAGTTTGAACAACTGACAGTTTATTTTATTACTTAGATTAGGAAAAATTTGTCTTTTTGATTTAGAGTCTTTTACTTTCTTTTCAAAACATTTTTTTTCAAAAATATTATTTTTCTTTATTAATTGTTAGTTTTTCATTGAGTCTAGTTGAATGTTTTACGTATGGTGTCCTTTGTGTTTTTGTCATCTAAAAAAATATAATAATTAAAACCTTTTTCAAAAATAGTTTTTCTCTGTTTGATCCCTGCATCTGTTGAATGTGTCTATGTTCTTGTGAATAGTTGCTCCTTTGAGTCTTCCTTTCTAAAATCTTTTTTAAAATAATTTTTCTTTGTTTAAATCTTTCTTCAATTTTAAGTTTAGTGTTTTCTTGTTATTTTTCATGTGATTTTCGAAAATTTTATTTGATTTTCTAAAAATTTTACGTTTGGTGTTTCTTTTTATCTTCAAGGTGTTCTTGAGTCTTGTATGTGTTTTGATCTTAAAATTTTTATGTTTGATGTCCCTTAATGTTTCCCTCCAAAAATTTTCGAAAATAAGGGAGCTAGATCTAAAAGGTTTAAGTCTTGTGTCTTTTGTGTGTTTTTCTCTTTTTCCTCATTAAGTTCGAACATACATCTTTTCCTTTATTTACTCATTAATTTTCGAATCCCTTGGGTTGACTTGGTCAAAATTTTTAAAATCATATCTTTTTCAAAAACTCCCTAACCACTTTCTCTCTCCTCACTTTTTCAAAAATCCTAAAAAAAGATATATATAAATAAATAAATAAATATAAAATAAAATTTTTATCCACATCATCTTCCATACTGCATCATGGACCTAAGTGGAAATGAACAGTCCAGAAGGACTCTGGGGTCATATGCTAACCCCACTACTGCTTCATATGGGAG
>NC_029776.3:79985749-79994583 GCF_000817695.3 Arachis duranensis
CAAAAGCTTTAGTTGGAAGTATAAATGGACCCTACTGATTAGTTTAAGTTGTTTA
Source organism: Arachis duranensis (assembly GCF_000817695.3). Taxonomy (NCBI): domain Eukaryota; kingdom Viridiplantae; phylum Streptophyta; class Magnoliopsida; order Fabales; family Fabaceae; genus Arachis; species Arachis duranensis. The sequence continues at coordinate 79,985,805 of NC_029776.3, forward strand.
CACTCTAACTATTTGCTGTATTTAATTGACAGTGTCAATTAAGTGTTCTAGTTTGAGTGTCTGCATCACTCATCTGCTTGAATGTATGTCTTGTCTCCCTTTGCATAAATAAAAGAAAATGTTGAAACAGAAAGTGAAATTGTCTAATTTGGTAGGAATTAGAATAAGGATCAGTGGTGGTATGTGCTTGATTATTCAGTAAACTAACTAATAAGGATGAAAGGTAGAAGGTCTCTTGAGTATGAACTCAGCTTCTGTCTATGAAAACTTTAGCGAATAAATTTCCTTGAAAAGAAAGAAAGAATAAGAAAAAAAAGGAAAGAAACAAAGAATAAGCTAGACACCAATAGCTCAACCATTAAGACACATGCCTGTGGTGTTTTTGTACTAGGATCTGCTTGGATAATTAAGTTCTAAGGAGTGTCTTAACACTTGGTAACTTGGGTTAACTAACCTGGGATTATCAACTGAAAATCCACCATCAAGAGCAACCTAGTTACAAAGCATTTAGTGACCCAAAGAGGTGCTGGATATCAATGACTCTAGAATTGAATTGTGAGCCAAGTGTCTGTAGTGTGTATGTGTTGAAGAGAGGCTTGAGTTAGTAGGTCTGAGGGGTGCCTCATCACCCAACACCTTGAGCTAACTGGATCGGAAGTGTTGACTAAAAGCTTATTTAAAAATCTGCCTCAAATACAGAACACTTAGCTGCAAATAAAGTATAAGTTTCTCAGTAAAAGGAAAACAAAAATCAAGCATCAAAGATCAGTGAATAACAAGGTTCACAACGGCACAGTAGTTAAAACTCAAAGGGACATCTCAAACCTAGAAACCAATAAAAGAAGAGCTTCAAACAGATCTTGCATGAAACCCCATGAACCTAGACTAAATGCTTTCAAATAAGGACATAGATGCTTCTCTGTTTTCATTCATTTTTCCCATGTTTTACTGCTTGTGATTTAAGGACAAGCAAGATTTAAGTTTAGTGTTGTGATGACAAGTCATCTTAGGCTAGTTTCACAAGTATTTTTACGTATTTTCATTAGGTTTCATGCACTTTCTTGAGCAATAAGTAAGTGATTGGTTTGGAATTCCATGCATCCCTTGATTCAATTAAATATGGTTGTTTATGTTCTTTTTCATAAAGATTTATGCAAACTTTACTTGATATTATGAATTATGCAAACACCTTGTGATTATAGCAAACTTTGATTCTATTGTTTGATTGATGATAGGTAGAAAAGAAGAGACAAAGAATTAGAGGAAGCAACGTTGGTGGCCAAAGTTACCTCAAACGTTGGAAGAGAAGGGGGTATGCAACGTTGGTGGCCAACGTTGGTCGACCAAGGTTGCTGGCAACGTTATGAAATCTGGGTGCCAACGTTGGAGGGAACATTGGCGAACCAATGTTACCTCTAACGCTTGTGATAAATTTCATTTTTGAAGCTGAAAGAATTTTGGGCGACGCGTATGCGTCGATGACGCGTGTAACACCCTAACTTTTAGCACGTCATGATCGTACCAAAAGTAAGGCGTTACTAACATGTTCTCCTTATTTACTATTTAATATTGAGCCTTTAGGTCGATATCACGTTTCAGTTTATAAGAAAATACCAGAAAATTATTTGTAGTAATTCAAATCACACAATTATTAATAATAATAAATGCTATACAAATGAATTCAATATAAAACTCAAATACAATACCTATCCCTCTGGATAAAATAAAACTTAAAGCAACAAGGGCGAGGGAACTCTATAAAAATAACAGGAATCACAAGTAAATCTACTAGTCGTCTGCATCTTCTAACTGAATCTTTGAACCTGTGTCACTGAAAGGGTGGAAGATTTTGGGGTGAGAACAAACCACACGTTCTCAGTAGGGAATGGAAATGCCGTAAAAGTAATGAATTTAATGCAAATAATTAACTTTTCTTATGAAACCATTTTTTGAAAATACTATTGGGTTACTTTAGCTAATCAATTACCTCTATCAAAATCTCTAAACTCAAGAAATTCTAAAACCAAAACAGATCTCAATCACAAAACTTGTCATATTAAATATCTTTCATCCACATAATTGATTCTCAGTCATAACAACTGTTGTTAATCATCTCTATACATTCACAACCTACTAGCACAAGTAAGAAACTCGATTCAACACAAACAAATCACAATCAGACAAACAACACAATCACAAAGAAGTAATACACACAAACACAACCAAATGTAAATGCATAACCAATATGATGCATGTCTGTCCTAAGCAGGCCATGAGCTCATGTGTCGGTTGCCTACCCGCTCCCGACATTACCCGGGCACAAGTCCCAGATATGGCTTTCCAGATGCATCAGTGTGCTTATAAGTCGTACGGCTAGGTCGCATCAGTGTGACTTTCCAAATCAATAAGCGTACATCTGGAAAACAGTTCTCAGTATGTGGGCGTCCCCACTTTACATTTGGCACTAAGGCCCAAACAATGTCACATCTGCTCTCCTGTGGCAGACGCTTCATTAATTAATATATTCCTTTAATCTTTGTTCTCTGCTCTCCTGTGGCAGAGATTCCTTTTCTTAAAAAAACAAACTCAAAGCAACACTTAGAACAAAATCTCTCCTTACAAAATTGGATTTAAAACATTATGATTTTCTTAATAAATCTAGTTTAAAAATAGAATACACCTTTTCTCAACTAAATAAATCTCAAATAATTTAATTTTCCAAAACCAAATCTTTTAAAATAACTTTTCAAATAAAACCTCAAATTTTTATAAAATTTCGGCAGCACTTCCCCTAAAACTCGGGGTTAGCCACCCTTTTTCGGGTCCCAACTGAACCATTTTCAACCTCTTTTCAATCGAAAAATCAAATACATATTCATCAAATTCAGTCACAAACACAACTCATCATTCAGTCATTTCAAACAATCATAAATTATTTACAAATACTCACTAGACTTCTATGGCATTCATAGTTTAAAAACAGTTAATTTCAAAATAAAATTCCCTAGCTTCGTATGGAACCAAAATCCTCGAAAGCTCTGGAAAAGTTTTCTGACTGAGCTGTTGAAGAAGAAAGCGTCAGAAATTGTTTGTGCTTCCTAAAACTTTAGTTAACTGAACTCCGATCAAAAGTTACAACAATATGTAGAGAAAGAGGATACAAACATTTTTACTGGATTAAATTTTTTATTGGAGTTATAGATCTCAAGAAATTAAAACCGAAAGCTTGGAAGTTTGGTGGATTATGGCTCTCTCTCTCTCTCGGTCACTCTTCTCTCTTCCTCGGCACTTTGCTTTCTCTTTTCTTCAAAGAATGAAAGCCATGCGTGTATGATGATGATTAATCAAGAATCATTGGTGATTAAATGAGAAATGGCATGTGTCATAATTATATATATATTCATGCATGAAAAAGCCACGTTTCATTTTTTTCCTTTTGCTTCCTTAGCTAGATGGCTTCGGCCTCTTTTTTAATAATAATAATAATAATAATAATTATATATATTTTTGAAATATCTTATTATGATAATAAAAATAATTTAAACTTTTAATAGATTTTAAACTTAAAGTATTATAAAATTTATTTAATTACTTTAGAAAAATAATTTTTTTTAAATATAACAATAAATTATGAATAACTAATTATTTAATTTTTCAAAAATTCGGGGTGTTATATTCCATTCACCTTATAAAAATTTTCGTCCTCGAAAATTCATACAAAACGAAAGATATTTCGTATTACTTCATTCATTTTTTTTTAAACACATTTAAAGAAGAAGCAAAAATATCTCAGCATATATACATATATACAACTTTCAAATACTTTGATAGTTATATGGCATAAAGATACAAGGGTAAAAGTGTGGTTGCAAGCAAAAATAACAAGGGAGGTTCGATGCAAAAGATAACATGGTTTAATCATGTGATGGTAAGACAAGATAACGAGAGGTTATAAAATATGCATGGGGTTAAAACGACGTGCTTAACGTCCTCACACTAATATACTCTCAAGTCATTCAAAAAGATACAGGGTCTCAGAGAAAGGACAAGCAACCTGGACAAGGTTCACAAAGGTTTCAAGGATTCACTTTGATGCATTAAACAAATCAAAATTACATCAAAGAATATATAAGTCAAGAAGAGGAGTTTAAACAATACAAGGAAGATATTCAAGAAATTTAAGAAGACATATGCAATCAGGATCGAATGAGAAAGCATATGAACGAGGAAACAGGATTGGAGAATAATCAGGTAGCTCTCTTCAGGAAAGAAATCTCGAGCTAGAACGTCAAGGCAAACCATGAAAGAACAGATACGTAACCGAGTAACATCAAGAAATTAACTCCTAACATTCTCCAAACCCACGATTCACGTTACCTATTACTTCTATCTCGTCTATGATAATCCATTAGTGTTTCCATATACATGAATCATTAGTATTAAGTTGGTCAGACCTAATACCATGAGATATGCAATGGTCGACTAACAGCATTAATCAATAGACAATCATGCATCTGAAATTCAAACTCTTGTCAGTGGGACAAGTCCTACTGCATGACAAACACTCAGAGTATGCAGTAAAGCATAGTCAGTCCATTCCCAAGGCTCTAACAGGGACGAACTGCTCTGATACCATAATGTAACACCCTAACTTTTAGCACGTCATGATCGTACCAAAAGTAAGGCGTTACTAACCTGTTCTCTTTATTTACTATTTAATATTGAACCTTTAGGTCGATATCGCGTTTCAGTTTATAAGAAAATACCAGAAAATTATTTGTAGTAATTCAAATCACACAATTATTAATAATAATAAATGCTATACAAATGAATTCAATATAAAACTCAAATACAATACCTATCCCTCTGGATAAAATAAAACTTAAAGCAACAAGGGCGAGGGAACTCTATAAAAATAACAGGAATCACAAGTAAATCTACTAGTCGTCTGCATCTTCTAACTGAATCTTCGAATCTGTGTCACTGAAAGGGTGGAAGATTTTGGGGTGAGAACAAACCACACGTTCTCAGTAGGGAATGAGAATGCCGTAAAAGTAATGAATTTAATGCAAATAATTAACTTTTCTTATGAAACCATTTTTTGAAAATACTATTGGGTTACTTTAGCTAATCAATTACCTCTATCAAAATCTCTAAACTTAAGAAATTCTAAAACCAAAACAGATCTCAATCACAAAACTTGTCATATTAAATATCTTTCAGCCACATAATTGATTCTCAGTCATAACAACTGTTGTTAATCATCTCTATACATTCACAACCTACTAGCACAAGTAAGAAACTCGATTCAACACAAACAAATCACAATCAGACAAACACACAATCACAAAGAAGTAATACACACAAACACAACCAATATGATGCATGTCTGTCCTAAGCAGGCCATAAGCTCATGTGTCGATTGCCTACCCGCTCCCGATATTACCCGGGCACAAGTCCCAGATATGGCTTTCCAGATGCATCAGTGTGCTTATAAGTCGTACGGCTAGGTCGCATCAGTGTGACTTTCCAAATCAATAAGCGTACATCTGGAAAACAGTTCTCAGTGTGTGGGCGTCCCCACTTTACATTTGGCACTAAGGCTCAAACAATGTCACATCTGCTCTCCTGTGGTAGACGCTTCATTAATTAATATATTCCTTTAATCTTTGTTCTCTGCTCTCCTGTGGCAGAGATTCCTTTTCTTAAAAAAAAACTCAAAACAACACTTAGAACAAAATCTCTCCTTACAAAATTGGATTTAAAACATTATGTTTTTCTTAATAAATCTAGTTTAAAAATAGAATACACCTTTTCTCAAATAAATAAATCTCAAATAATTTAATTTTCCAAAACCAAATCTTTTAAAATAACTTTTCAAATAAAACCTCAAATTTTTATAAAATTTCGGCAGCACTTCACCTAAAACTCGGGGTTAGCCACCCTTTTTCGGGTCCCAACTGAACCATTTTCAACCTCTTTTCAATCGAGAAATCAAATACATATTCATCAAATTCAGTCACAAACACAACTCATCATTCAGTCATTTCAAACAATCATAAATTATTTACAAATACCCACTAGACTTCCATGGCATTCATAGTTTAAAAACAGTTAATTTCAAAATAAAATCCCCTACCTTCATATGGAACCAAAATCCTCGAAAGCTCTGGAAAAGCTTTCTGACTGAGCTGCTGAAGAAGAAAGCGTTAGAAATTGTTTGTGCTTTCTAGAACTTCAGTTAACCGAACTCAAAGAGAAGAGGAGTTACGTCACCGTCAACTTTCACTGATCAAAAGTGATACCAATATGTAAAGGAGGAGGATACAAACATTTTTACTGGATTAAATTTTTCATTGGAGTTATGGATCTCAAGAAATTAAAACTGGAAGCTTGGAAGTTTGGTGGATTATGGCTCTCTCTCTCTCTCGGTCACTCTTCTCTCTTCCTCGGCACTTTGCTTTCTCTTTTCTTCAAAGAATGAAAGCCATGCGTGTATGATGATGATTAATCAAGAATCATTGGTGATTAAATGAGAAATGGCATGTGTCATAATTATATATATATTCATGCATGAAAAAGCCACGTTTCATTTTTTTCCTTTTGCTTCCTTAGCTAGATGGCTTCGGCCTCTTTTTTAATAATAATAATAATAATAATAATTATATATATTTTTGAAATATCTTATTATGATAATAAAAATAATTTAAACTTTTAATAGATTTTAAACTTAAAGTATTATAAAATTTATTTAATTACTTTTGAAAAATAATTTTTTTTAAATACAACAATAAATTATGAATAACTAATTATTTAATTTTTCAAAAATTCGGGGTGTTATATCCCACTCACCTTATAAAAATTTTCGTCCTCAAAAATTCATACAAAACGAAAGATATTTCGTATCACTTCATTCATTTTTTTTAAACACATTTAAAGAAGAAGCAAAAATATCTCAGCATATATACATATATACAACTTTCAAATACTTTGATAGTTATATGGCATAAAGATACAAGGGTAAAAGTGTGGTTGCAAGCAAAAATAACAAGGGAGGTTCGATGCAAAAGATAACATGGTTTAATCATGTGATGGTAAGACAAGATAACGAGAGGTTATAAAATATGCATGGGGTTAAAACGACGTGCTTAACGTCCTCACACTAATATACTCTCAAGTCACTCAAAAAGATACAAGTCTCAGAGAAAGGACAAGCAACCTGGACAAGGTTCACAAAGGTTTCAAAGATTCACTTTGATGCATTAAACAAATCCAAATTACATCAAAGAATATATAAGTCAAGAAGAGGAGTTTAAACAATACAAGGCAGATATTCAAGAAATTTAAGAAGACATATGCAATCAGGATCGAATGAGAAAGCATATGAACGAGGAAACAGGATTGGAGAATAATCAGGTAGCTCTCTTCAGGAAAGAAATCTCGAACTAGAACCTCAAGGCAAACCATGAAAGAACAGATACGTAACCGAGTAACATCAAGAAATTAATTCCTAACGTTCCCAAAACCGACGATTCACGTTACCTATTACTTCTATCTCGTCTATGATAATCCATTAGTGTTTCCATATACATGAATCATTAGTATTAAGTTGGCCAGACCTAATACCATGAGATATGCAACGGTCGATGGTGGACGAAATTGTGATCCTCTTTGTATTTGCATGAGATTTATTTAATGGCTCTTTGGCATCTGTTATCACAACTACGTTCAACTTAACCAGCAAGTGTACTGGGTCATCCAAGTAATACCTTACGTGAGTAAGGGTCGATCCCACAGAGATTGTTGGTATGAAGCAAGCTATGGTCACCTTGTAAATCTCAGTTAGGCAGATTATTGGTTTAAATTTGATTAATGGAATAAATAGAATATAAAAGGGATAGAAATAGTTATGTAAATCAATAGTGGGAATTTCAGATAAGTGTGTGAAGATGCTGTGCTCCTCTCGTATCTCTATTTTCTTATTACATTCATCCAATCCTTCCTATTCCTTTCCATGGCAAGCTGTATGTAGAGCATCACTGTTGTCAATGGCTACATCCCATCCTCTCAGTGAAAACGTTCATATGCTCTGTCACAGCACGGCTAATCATCTGTCGGTTCTCAAACAGGTTGGAATAGAATCCCTTGATTCCTTTGCGTCTGTCACTAACGCCCAGCCTTCAGGAGTTTGAAGCTCGTCACAGTCATTCAATCCCAGAATCCTACTCGGAATACCATAGACAAGGTTTAGACTTTCCGGATCCTCATGAATGCCGCCATCTATCTAGCTTATACCATGAAGATTCTGTTGGGGAATCTAAGAGATATGCGCCATGCCTAGAGTAGAACGGAAGTGGTTGTCAATCACGCGCGTTCATAGGTGAGAATGATGATGAGTGTCATGGATCATCACATTCATCAAAGTTATTTATAACGTATATCTTGGAATAAGGATAGGAGAGAATTGAATAGAAAGTAATAGTAATTGTATTGAAACTTGAGGTACAGCAGAGCTCCACACCCTTAATCTATGGTGTGCAGAAACTCCACTGTTAAAAATACATAAGTAAAAGGTTCAGGCATGGCCGAATGGCCAGCCCCCTTGAGTGATCAAGAGACCGAATAATCAAAGGCTAAACAGTCAAGAGATTAAACAGTCAAAAGATTTCTAATACAATAGTTAAATGTTCTATTTATAATAAACTAGCTCCTAGGGTTTACATGAGTAAGTAATTGATGCATAAATCCACTTCCGGGGCCCACTTGGTGTATGTTTGGG
>NC_029776.3:79994711-79996048 GCF_000817695.3 Arachis duranensis
AGACAGCAGCATGTACTTGGCGTTCAACGCCAAGTTACATCGTCAATTTCCGAATAAAGTATGGACTATTATATATTGATGTAAAGCTCTGGATGTCTACTTTCCAACGCCGTTGAGAGCGTGCCAATTGGAGTTCTGTAGCTCCAGAAAATCCATTTCGAGTGCAGGGAGGTCAGATTCCAACAGCATCAGCAGTCCTTTTGTCAGCCTTTCTCAGAGTTTTGCTCAAATCCCTCAATTTTAGCCAGAAATTACCTGAAATCACAGAAAAACACACAAAATCATAGTAAAGTTCAGAAAAGTGAATTTTAACTAAAAACTAATAAAAATATACTAAAAACTAACTAGATCATACTAAAAACATACTAAAAACAATGCCTACTTATGAGTCTTGGCCGTGGCCCTAAGCATTTTGTTTTCCAGTATTACCACCGGATACATAAATGCCACAGACACATGACTGGGTGAACCTTTTCAGATTATGACTCAGCTTTGCTAGAGTCCCTAGTTAGAGGTGTCCAGAGCTCTTAAGCACACTCTTTTTGTTTTGGATCACGACTTTAACCACTCAGTCTCAAGCTTTTCACTTGGACCTTCATGACACAAGCACATGGTTAGGGACAGCTTGATTTAGCCGCTTAGGCCTGGATTTAATTTCCTTGGGCCCTCCTATCCATTGATGCTCAAAGCCTTGGATCCTTTTTATCCTTGCCTCTTGGTTTTAAGGGCTATTGGCTTTTCTGCTTGCTTTTTCTTTTTCTATTATTTTTTTTTGCCAATTATTTTTTTTCGCAAGCTTTTTGCTTCTTCACTACTTTTTCTTGCTTCAAGAATCAATTTCATGATTTTTCAGATCATCAATAACATTTCTCTTTGTTCATCATTCTTTCAAGAGCCAACAATTTTAACACTCATAAACAACAACATCAAAAGACATATGCACTCATAAACAACAAGATCAAAAGACATATGCACTGTTCAAGCATTCATTCAGAAAACAAAAAGTATTGTCACCACATCAATATAATTAAACTAAATTCAAGGATAAATTTGAAATTCATGTACTTCTTGTTCTTTTGAATTAAAACATTTTTTATTTAAGAGAGGTGAAGGATTAATGGAATTTATTCATAACTTTAAGACATAGTTACTACATACTAATGATCATGAAATAAAGACACAAAACATAAATAAACACAACATTAAAAACCGAAAAACAAAAAGAAATAAGAACAAGGAATGAATCCACCTTTAGTGGCGTCTTCTTCTTGAAGGACCAACAATGTCCTTAAGCTCTTCTATGTCCCTTCCTTGCCTTTGTTGCTCCTCCCTCATTA
>NC_029776.3:79996247-79999341 GCF_000817695.3 Arachis duranensis
CATCTCAGGGATTTGTTGATGATGAGCTTCCTCATGCATCTCTTGAGAACCGTGGAGGATCTCTCTTGCTTGCTCCATCCTTTTCTTGGTGATGGGCTTATCCTCCTCAATGGAGATGTCTCCTTCTATGATAACTCCAGCTGAGTAACACAGATGGCAAATAAGGTGAGGAAAAGCTAGCCGTGCCATGGTAGAGGACTTGTCGGCTATTTTGTAGATTTCATTGGAGATGACCTCATGAACTTCTACTTCCTCTCCAATCAAGATGCTATGAATCATGATGGCCCGATCCACAGTAACTTCAGATCGGTTGCTAGTAGGAATGATAGAGCGTTGAATGAACTCCAACCATCCTCTAGCCACAGGCTTGAGGTCCAGTCTTCTTAGTTGAACTGGCTTGTCTTTGGAGTCTATTCTTCATTGAGCTCCTTCCACACATGGTTATGACTTCCCAACCTCTTCTTCGAATCTCATGTCGGATCTCCGGATACTCATTTTTCTTGAGCTTGAAAGGGACCTCAGGGATCACCTTCTTTTTTTGCCACAACATCATAGAAGTGGTCTTGATGGCTTTTGGAGATGAATCTTTCCATCTCCCATGACTCGGAGGTGGAAGCTTTTGTCTTCCCTTTTCCTTTTCCGGCCTTAGGTGCCATTAATGGTAGTGGAAAACAAAAAAGATTGTGCTTTGACCACACACCAAACTTAAAATATTGCTCGTCCTCGAGCAATAGAAGAAAGAAGAGAAGAAGAAGAAGAAGAAGAAGAAGAAGAAGAAGAAGAAGAAGAAGAAGAAGAAAATATGGTAGAGGGGAAGATATGTAGGTTCGGCCTAGGTGAAGAAGAAGGAGTTGTGTTGTGTGAAAATGAAGTAAAATGGAAGGGTATATATAGGGAGAGGGGGTAGTGTGTATTCGGCCATTTAGGGTGGGAATGGGTGGGAAAATGTTTTTGAATTTTTGAAAGTAGGTGGGGTTTATGGGGAAGAGTGGATGGATTTGAGTGGTGAAGGGGGTAATTGGGAAGAGGAATTGAGGTGATTGGTGAAGAGTGTTCGGAAGTGTGACATGGGGAATAGTCATCACAAAAATAGGATTAGGAGGTAAGATAGGAATATAGTAGATGGGGATCCTGTGGGGTCCACAGATCCTGTGGTGTCAAGGAATTCCATCCCTGCACCAAATAGGCATGTAAATTGCCTTTGCATACCATTCTGGCGTTTAAACGCCGTGTGGTGCACGTTCTGGGCGTTCAACGCCCATGTAAAGCATGTTTCTGGCGATGAACGCCAGTTTCATGCTTGTTATTGGCATTCAGTGCCAGATTTTCTTCTCTAGGCACATTCCTGGCGTTCAGCACCAGAATGTTGCTTATTTCTGGCGTTCAGTGCCAGAATGATGCTCTGTTCTGGCGTTGAACGCCGGCCAGATGCATCTTACTGGCGTTGAACGCCAGCCTGTGCGTCCTCCAGGGTGTGAATTTTTTCTTCTGCTGTTTTTAATTCTATTTTTAATTTTTATGATTTTTTCGTGACTCCTCATGATCATGTACCTAATAAAACATAAAATAACAATAAAATAAAAATTAGATAAATAAAATTGGGTTGCCTCCCAACAAGCGCTTCTTTAATGTCAATAGCTTGACAGTGGCTCTCATGGAGCCACAAAGGTGATCAGGTCAATGTTGTATAGTCTCAACACCAAACTTAGAGTTTGGATATGGGATCTTAACACCAAACTTAGAGTTTGGTTGTGGCCTCACAACACCAAACTTAGAGTTTGACTGTGGGGGCTCTCCTTGACTCTGAACTGAGAGAAGCTCTTCATGCTTACTCTCTTTTGTCACAGAGGGATGGCCTTGTGCTTTAAACACAAGGTAGTCCCCATTCAATTGAAGGACTAATTCACCTCTGTTGACATCTATCACAGCTCCTGCTATGGCTAGGAAAGGTCTTCCAAGGATGATGCATTCATCCTCTTCCTTCCTAGTGTCTAAGATTATGAAATCAGCAGGGATGTAAAGGCCTTCAACCTTCACTAACATGTCCTCTACTAATCCATAAGGTTGTCTTACTGACTTGTCTGCCAATTGTAAGGAGAACAAGGCAGGTTGTACCTCAATGATCCCCAGCTTCTCCATTACAGAGAGTGGCATAAGATTTATCCCTGACCCTAGATCACATAGAGCTTTTTCAAAGGTCATGGTGCCTATGGTACAAGGTATTAAGAACTTGCCAGGATCTTGTTTCTTTTGAGGTAGAGTTTTCTGAATCCAAGAATCTAGTTCATTAATGAGCAAGGAAGGTTCACTTTCCCAAGTCTCATTACCAAACAACTTGGCGTTTAACTTCATGATAGCTCCTAAGTATTGAGCAACTTGCTCTCCAGTCACATCTTCATCCTCTTCAGAGGAAGAATAGTCTTCAGAGCTCATGAATGGCAGAAGGAGATTTAATGGAATCTCTATGGTCTCTGTATGAGCCTCAGATTCCTTTGGATCCTTAATAGGAGACTCCTTCTTGCTTGAGGGACGTCCCAGGAGGTTTAGGATCTTGTTTCATTCATGAAACTGAAAGTGGCCTTTGACAGATCAGAGACTATATTGGCTAAATTAGAAGTATTTTGTTCGGGATTCTCTGTCTGTTGCTGAGGAGATGATGGATATGGCTTGCTATTGCTCAGCCTATTGCGTCCACCATTGTTAAAGCCTTGTTGAGGCTTTTGTTGATCCTTCCATGAGAAATTTGGATGATTTCTCCATGATGGATTATAGGTGTTTCCATAAGGTTCACCCATGTAATTAACCTCTGCCATGGCAGGGTTCTTAGGATCATAAGCTTCTTCAGAAGCTGCCCCTTTAGTACTGTTGGATGCATGTTGCCATCCATTCAGACTTTGAGAGATCATGTTGACCTATTGAGTCAACATTTTGTTCTGAGCCAGTATGGCATTCAGAGCATCAATTTCAAGAACTCCTTTCTTCTGAGGTATCCCATTATTCACAGAGGAATTCCGTGAATAATGGGATACCTCAGAAGAAAGGAGTTCTTGAAATTGATGCTCTGAATGCCATATTGGCTCAAAACAAAGTGTTG
>NC_029776.3:79999760-80001683 GCF_000817695.3 Arachis duranensis
AGTCTGTAGACTTCAGGATCAACTCCATTCGTCTTTACAGTCTCACAGATCTGCAAGAACTCAGTTAAAAACTGATAAGGATCTTCAGATGGAAGTCCATAAAACTTGCAATTCTGTTGCATTAAAGCAACTAGTTGAGGCTTAAGCTCAAAATTATTGGCTCTAATGGCAGGAATGGAGATGCTTCTTCCATCAAACTTGGACGTTGGCTTTGTGAAGTCACCAAGCATTCTCCTTGAATTATTATTATTTTCGGCTGCCATCTCCTTCTCTTGTTCTAATATTTCTGAAAGGTTACCTTTAGATTGTTGTAACTTAGCTTCTCTTAATTTTCTTTTCAGGGTCCTTTCAGGTTCTGGATCAATTTCAACAAGAGTGCCTTTATCCTTATTCCTGCTCATATGAAAGAGAAGAAAACAAGAAAAGAAGAGGAATCCTCTATGTCACAGTATAGAGATTCCTTTATGTTAGTAGAAAAAGAAAGGGGAGAAGAAAGTAGAGAAGGGGGTTCGGATATTTGGATGAAGGGAGGTGAAGAGAAGTGTTAGTAATTAAATAAATAAATAGAATAAGAAAAGAGAGGGAGAATTTCGAAAACAATTTTGAAAAAGGGGTTAGTAATTTTCGAAAATTAGATATAAGACATAATTGAAATTAAAATTTAAAACAAAAAGAATTTTTAAAAAAAGAGATGAGATATTTTCGAAAATTAGAGAGGTAAAAGTAGTTAGTTGGTTTTGAAAAAGATAAGAAACAAACAAAAAGTTAGTTGGTTGATTGAAAAAGATTTGAAATCAAAAATTGAAAAGATAAGAAGATAAGAGGTTCGATAAGATATTTTGAAATCAAATTTTGAAAAAGATAAAATTTTTGAAAAGGATAAGATAAAAGATAAAAGATCTGATTTTTAAAATGACTTAACTAACAAGAAACTACAAGATAAGATTCTAGAATTTAAAGATTGAACCTTTCTTAACAAGAAGGTAACAAACTTCAAATTTTTGAACTAATCACATTAATTGTTAGCTAATTTTCGAAAATTAGATGTAAAAGATAAGAAAAATATTTTGAAAAATATTTTTTTTTAAAAAAATTTCGAAAATTAATAAGAAAAAAAGGAAAAGATTTAATTTTTGAAAAAGTTTTGGAAAGATAAGATTTTTAAAATTGAAAATTTGACTTGACTTGTAAGAAACAACTAATTTTTAAAATTTTTGACTAAGTCAACTCAAATTTTCGAAAATTAGGAGATGAAAAAGGAAAAGATATTTTTTTGATTTTTGAAAATTTTTTTTATGATGAGAGAGAAAAACACAAAAATGACCCAAAACATGAAAATTTTGGATCAAAACACTGAATGCATGCAAGAATGCTATGAATGTCAAGATGAACACCAAGAACACTTTGAAGATCATGATGAACATCAATAACATCATTTTGAAAAATTTTTGATCCAAAGAAAACATGCAAGACACCAAACTTAGAAATCTTTAATGCATGGAAAATATGAATGTAAAAGTGCACAAGAAAAACAACAAACACACAAAACAAGAAATCATCAAGATCAAACAAGAAGACTTGTCAAGAACAACTTGAAGATCATGAAGAACACTATGAATGCATGAGATTTTCGAAAAAAATGCAAGAAAAATTTTAAAAGCATGCAATTGACACCAAACTTAAAAATTAACACAAGACTAAAACAAGAAACACAAAATATTTTTTATTTTTATGATTTTATGAATTTTTTTGTATTTTTATTAATTTTTTTCGAAAATATTTTAGGAAAAACAAAAAAGAAAAATTTTGAAAAAGTTTTTGAAAAGAAAATTACGTAATCTGAGCAACAAGATGAACCGTCAGTTGTCTATACTCGAACAATCCCCGGCAACGGCGCCAAAAACTTGGTGGACGAAATTGTGA
>NC_029776.3:80001801-80004241 GCF_000817695.3 Arachis duranensis
TCATCCAAGTAATAAACCTTACGTGAGTAAGGGTCGATCCCACATAGATTGTTGGTATGAAGCAAGCTATGGTCTCCTTGTAAATCTCAGTTAGGCAGATTATTGGTTTAAATTTGATTAATGGAATAAATAGAATATAAAAGGGATAGAAATACTTATGTAAATCAATAGTGGAAATTTCAGATAAGTGTGTGAAGATGTTGTGCTCCTCTCGTACCTCTATTTTCTTATTACATTCATCCAATCCTTCCTATTCCTTTCCATGGCAAGCTGTATGTAGGGCATCACCGTTGTCAATGGCTACATACCATACTCTCAGTGAAAACGTTCCTATGCTCTGTCACAGTACGGCTAATCATCTGTCAATTCTCAATCAGGTTGGAATAGAATCCCTTGATTCTTTTGCGCTTGTCATCACGCCCAGCCTACAGGAGTTTGAAACTCGTCACAGTCATTCAATCCCAGAATCCTACTCGGAATACCATAGACAAGGTTTAGACTTTCCGGATCCTCATGAATGCCGCCATCTATCTAGCTTATACCACGAAGATTCTGTTGGGGAATCTAAGAGATATGCGCCATGCCTAGAGTAGAACGGAAGTGGTTGTCAATCACGCGCGTTCATAGGTGAGAATGATGATGAGTATCACAGATCATCACATTTATCAAAGTTAAGTATAACGTATATCTTGGAATAAGGATAGAAGAGAATTGAATAGAAAGTAATAGTAATTGTATTGAAACTTGAGGTACAGCAGAGCTCCACACCCTTAATCTATGGTGTGCAGAAACTCCACCGTTGAAAATACATAAGTGAAAGGTTCAAGCATGGCCGAATGGCCAGCCGTTCAACTCCGGATCATGACGTGTTTCTGGCGTTTAACTCCAGACAGCAGCATGTACTTGGCGTTCAACGCCAAGTTACGTCATCAATTTCCGAATAAAGTATGAACTATTATATATTTCTGGAAAGCTCTGGATGTCTACTTTCCAACGTCATTGAGAGCGCGCCAATTAGAGTTTTGTAGCTCCCGAAAATCCATTTCGAGTGCAGGGAGGTCAGATTCCAACAGCATCATCAGTCCTTTTGTCAGCCTTTCTCAGAGTTTTGCTCAAATCCCTCAATTTCAGCCAGAAATTACCTGAAATCACAGAAAAACACACAAACTCATAGTAAAGTCCAGAAATGTGAATTTAACATAAAAACAAATGAAAACATCCCTAAAAGTAGCTTGAACTTACTAAAAACTACCTAAAAATAATGCCAAAAAGCGTATAAATTATCCGCTCATCAGTCGACTAACAGCATTAATCAATAGACAATCATGCATCTGAAATTCAAACTCTTGTCAGTGGGACAAGTCCTACTGCATGACAAACACTCAGAGTATGCAGTAAAGCATAGTCAGTCCATTCCCAAGGCTCTAAGAGGGACGAACTTCTCTGATACCATAATGTAACACCCTAACTTTTAGCACGTCATGATCGTACCAAAAGTAAGGCGTTACTAACCTGTTCTCCTTATTTACTATTTAATATTGAGCCTTTAGGTCGATATCGCGTTTCAGTTTATAAGAAAATACCAGAAAATTATTTGTAGTAATTCAAATCACACAATTATTAATAATAATAAATGCTATACAAATGAATTCACTATAAAACTCAAATACAATACCTATCCCTCTAGATAAAATAAAACTTAAAGCAACAAGGGCGAGGGAACTCTATAAAAATAACAGGAATCACAAGTAAATCTATTAGTCGTCTGCATCTTCTAACTGAATCTTCGAACCTGTGTCACTGAAAGGGTGGAAGATTTTGGGGTGAGAACAAACCACACGTTCTCAGTAGGGAATGGGAATGCCGTAAAAGTAATGAATTTAATGCAAATAATTAACTTTTCTTATGAAACCATTTTTTGAAAATACTATTGGGTTACTTTAGCTAATCAATTACCTCTATCAAAATCTCTAAACTCAAGAAATTCTAAAACCAAAACAGATCTCAATCACAAAACTTGTCATATTAAATATCTTTCAGCCACATAATTGATTCTCAGTCATAACAACTGTTGTTAATCATCTCTATACATTCACAACCTACTAGCACAAGTAAGAAACTCGATTCAACACAAACAAATCACAATCAGACAAACAACACAATCACAAAGAAGTAATACACACAAACACAACCAAATGTAAATGCATAACCAATATGATGCATGTCTGTCCTAAGCAGGCCATGAGCTCATGTGTCGGTTGCCTACCCGCTCCCGACATTACCCGGGCACAAGTCCCAGATATGGCTTTCCAGATGCATCAGTGTGCTTATAAGTCGTACGGCTAGGTCGCATCAGTGTGACTTTCCAAATCAATAAGCGTACATCTGGAAAACAGTTCTCAGTGTGTGGGCGTCCCCACTTTACATTTGGCACTAAGGC